>NC_091292.1:45337131-45367098 GCF_038502225.1 Cherax quadricarinatus | reverse complement strand
TTTATCATTATGTTAAGAGGGACATCTGTAGCTCTGTTACCAAACTGGATGAAGTAGGTTTTGTCAATGTTTAGTGTAAGTTTGTTAGTACTCATCCAGGTAGATATTTTCTGTAATTCAGTATTTACAGTATTGGCTAGCGTGACTGGGCTCGGGTGGGAGAAGACGTATGTTGTGTCATCAGCAAATAGTGTGGGTTTGAGTAATTGAGAAGCATTTGGTAGGTCATTTATGTATAGGAGAAAGAGAAGAGGGCCAAGGACACTTCCCTGTGGGACACCAACTGTAATTGGTTGTGCAGAAGAGTTTGCCCCATTTGCGTACACATATTGGCTTCTGTTGCTGAGGTATGACTTTAGGTAGTTGAGGGAGTGCCCTCTTATACCATAGTGTGACAATTTTACGTGGAGCAAGTCATGGTCAACTGTATCAAAAGCTTTACGTAAGTCAATGAAGATCCCCAGTGGGACTTCTTTTTTCTCTATTGCAGTGTATATATGTTCTAGCATGTGTATAATAGCATCATTAGTATTTTTATTAGGCCTGAATCCAAATTGGCAGGGGTTGAGTATGTTTTGGGAGATAAGGTAGGAGTAGATTCGTTTATGAATTAATTTTTCGAAGATTTTTGAGAGAGGGTGTAAGTTGGATATTGGCCTATAGTTATTCAACTCTGTTTGGTCTCCTCCTTTGTGGATCGGGGTGACCCTTGCTATTTTGAGTACTGTAGGGAAGGTGGAGGATTCAATGGATTTGTTAAAGAGTGTTGCAATGATTGGTGATAGCACTTGTGACACTTTTTTGTATATAAAGGGTGGTAAGGTATTTAAATCTCCTGCCTTGTTCTTTAGTGCGTTGATAATAAGGGAGACTTCGTATGGGTTAGTCGGAGCTAGGAACAGTGTGTTCGGGTAGTTGCCGGTGAGGTAGTCATTTGGTGGGGTATCTGAGCTTGGGATTTTATTGGCAAGGTTTTGTCCTATAGTGGAGAAGAAATCATCGAGTCTGTTTGCTGTTTCTGTTGGTGGGAGTTGGGGTTCATCTGATTTTGCTAATTTTATTTCGCTATTTCGTGATATCTTTTTTGTTCCCAGAATTTCTGATAGGGTTTTCCAGGTCTTTTTTATATCACCTCGTAAGTTGGATAATCTGTTCTCATAATACAATTTTTTTGCCCTTCTTATCAGGCTGGTTAGGAATGACGAGTAACGTTTTGTTTGGTCTCTGGTTATGTGACCCATTCTGTACTGTTTTTCATATTGGTGTTTTGTATTTATGGATTTGAGAATGCTGGGTGTTAGCCAGGGACTGTTCAGTCTCTTAGCTGTCATCTGCTTAGTTTTTTTAGGGCAGTGCTTGTTATAGAGGTATTGAGTCTTTTTTAGAAAATTATTAATACATTCATCAATATCTGTATTGATTTCTAGCTCAGTGTGCCAGTCAATGTTTGCTACTGCTGTTGTGAAGTTATTAATGGCTGCCTCATTGTGAAGTCTGAAGGTGACTTTAGTAGTGTCTTGGGGTAATTTACCAAGAGTTGTTATGAGGAAAGTAGGGTAGTGGTCTGTGGTATTATCTGTAATTATGCCTGATTTTAAAGGGGATATGGTGTTGGTCCAGATGTGGTCAAGTAGGGAAACACTAGTCTCTGTAACTCTTGTAGGTTTTGTTACTGTTGGTAGCAACATACAGTTACTCATTGTGTTTGTGAATTCAGTAACGTGTGGGTCCTGGTCTTGCAGGAGATTTATATTGAAGTCACCTGAGAGTAATAAGTGATCTTTGTTCATGTGTGCATCAGTTATCATACTTCCTAGGTTTTGACTAAATTGGCTAATGTTTGACTGTGGAACTCTGTAGATGTTTATCAATGTGAGAGGTTTTTGTAGGTATTTGGATTTGAATTTGGCTATTATATATTCCCCATGTTCATCTCTTGTGCAAGTATTAGTGATACATTCTAGTTGGTCTGAGTAGTATATGGCTGTGCCACCCCCTTGTTGGTCTGGCCTACAGTTGTGTATGGCTGTGTAACCAGGAATGGCATAGACATCTGTACTATCAGGCTTTAGCCAGGTTTCAGTTAGTGTAATGATGTACATATTGGCATGTAAGGAATTTAGTAATGCTATGAGGTCATCGTAATGCTTGCTTAAAGATCTGATATTGTAGTTAAAGATAGTTATGTTGTTGTTGGGACTGAGAAGTGCCTTTGATTGTTCTGCAGTGTAGTAATTACAGTAACTGTTTGATTCATTTAAGTCATTAAATAAGAGGTTGGTATCTGGATCAATGCTTGTAATCATACGATTTGTAGTGAATCTATAGTTAGAATTAAGTATAAAACAAAGTAAATAGTCTTAAGCTAAAAAATAGCACCTGAATTATTTAACAAATGTAAAATAATGAGCTAAGGTAGTTTTTTTTTTTTTAAGCTAAAATAAAGGAGACAATATAAAAGGGACTAGTACAAATAAAGTGATGATCAAATAATGGAGCTTGGGAATATGATAGTAGGTAGTACTATAAAATAAATGAGCTTTGGAATATAATGGCAAAATTGTGAACTTGTTCTACTTTAGCACCTGAGAATAGCACCTTGATTATTTTAACAATTGTGAATGTATAAGCTAGGGTAGTTATATAAAGCTAAAATAAAGGAGAAAATATATAAGGGACTAAAATTAAGTAATGGTAAACAAAGTTAAATGGACAGATGGTCACTATGAAATAATATTGGTTTAGGAGTAAGATCTGATTTGTAATATTAGATAAATTGAGCAGTTTATTGCACAATAAAAGTAAAAAAAATGAGGTAGTTGGTACTAGCTAGCAAAAGATAGTTTTGGTACTTGCAAAAAAGTAATTGGAATATACACTAATTGCATACACAATGTAAAGTGACTAAAAAAACAAGTAGTGATAAACAAAATTAAATGGACAGGTAAGAAAAAATGAATATTATTAATTTGGAGTAAGATTTGACTTTTAATTTAAAATTATGAGCAATTAATAGCAGTAAGAAAGTTATAGAGTATTGGAGGTAGTTGGCATTAGCTAGTGATGAAAAATAATAAAAATAATAATGTACAATATAATAGTAACGTACACTATATGCACCACACGTATATATGTATTAAGGGCACTTATCTAATCTGTTACAGAAATGTCAGCTTTTCTAAGGAAGGTAGAGAAATCATGTTCGTTTGAGATGGTATATTGTTGTCCTGTTGATGTTTTCCTTACTAGTATTTTCCCATCTCGTGTGAAACACTGATGTATTTTGTTTTCCTGTTTAAGTTTTCTCAGCCTGAACAGAAGGTTTTGACGTTTTTTTGTTAGACACTCATTTATGTACACTCCATTTTTCATTGTAATTGCTGATTTAATTAGGTCCTTTCTTTTATCGTATGAATGAAGTCGGATCATTATACTGTGTTTACTTCCTGGTTTTCCTAACAAACGTGTTTCTTTGATTTCATTGTTTTGCACGATGACTTGTACGTGGTCCTGTATTATCCTGACAGCAGTTTCTTTGCACTGAGCTTGTGTTATGTCACTAGGAATGTGTGGACTGTTTATTATAACTGCATCAGACAACTTATCTTGTTCAGTTTTGTCGTCTTGGAAATCAAGGTATTCATTTAGTCGAGTGTGCATGTTCTGATTCCAGTCCTTGATTGCTTCTTCAACCTTCATATTTATTGTTGTTATTTGCTCAGTGTGACTGGCTATAGCTGCTTTTAGAGTATTTTCTGTGTCAACACTTCCCGATGTAATCTTCTCTTCAAGGTTTTGGATCTTATTCTCGAGGTTGGTTATCTTGGAATCTCGTCGCTCGAGTGCTGCTTTGATATCTTTGATTTCATTTTCTAGAGCAACGATGTAGTCCTTGATATTGTCAGGAATAATCGTACCTGAGTTATCATGGATGAATCCTTTGAAGGGAGTGGAGTTGGAGGGGGAGTCAGCCATGTTTGTTGTTGTTGTTGTTGTTCCCTGGGTGGCGTCGGTGAGGGGGGTTGATGATACACTGGCGTCCTGCTGGGTAGACAAATTGAGTTCTAGGGTCCTTGCTGTTATTCTTTTATTACTGGTGTTGTGTCTTCTGCGATATCCTTTCATAGTATCACTGAAGTAGATACTGTGTAGCAATGGAGGAGAAGGCTTGTTTTCTCGGAGCTTGGGTTAAGTGGTTGTCTGGCAGCGGAGGCAGTGTTTGGGTTAGCAGGGCTGTCTTCCTTAGATCTTCTAATTTTGTCAAGATTTGGGTTACATTCTTAGTATTCTTGGGTCATGTTGTGGTCTACGTGGGTTCATGTAGTTGAACTTTCACTTAGGCCATCACAAGTTTTTGATGGGCGATGTTTTTTTGAGAAAGAAGACCTGGTAGGATACCGTTGCTGCCGCTGCCGTACACCACAAATACAGTTATCTATTTGCCTAAGGACCATGTCACTTGTGACCCTAATCGTGCACAGTTTATTATCGTCCTGTTCTACATAATTTATCATTACTGGAATATCGCTGGTATCCTCTTGTGTAAAAACTGAGAGGAAGTATGTGTTAAAAAATTCTACACATTTCCTTATCAGTGTCAGTGAGCTGACCCGAGGAACTTTTGAGTGGGCCTATCTTGTCCCTGATCTTACTTCTGTATACCTGAAAGAATCCTTTTGGGTTAGTCTTCGATTGTCTTGCAACTTTAACCTCATAATCTCTTTTTGCTTTTCTAATTCCCTTTTTTATTTCTCTCTTTAACTGAATATATTGATTTCTTAATTGCACCTCTCCTCTTTTGATTTGCCTATATATGCCTCTCTTTTGACCACTCAGATATTTTAATCTATTGTTCATCCATTTAGGATCATTTTTGTTTGATCTGATTTCCCTATTTGGAACATAATTTGACTGAGCAGCTAGAACTATGCCCTGGAAAGCATCATATCGGCAACCATCACCACCTACCTGACCCTTAGTCAGGTCATTCCAGTTCAGCCCACCTAAGTAATTTTTCAGTCCTATGAAATCAGCCAAGCGAAAGTCAGGGACGGAGACTTGATTGCCATTATTAGGGGAATTCCATGATATATTAAAACTGAGTGATTTGTGATCACTTTCCCCAAGCTCATCATTAACCTCAAGATTATTAATTAGTGTTTCCCTACTGGCAAGAACCAAGTCAAGGAGGTTATTTCCCATCAGGAAATATGAAACATTTCTGCTACTTTGGGCTCTATTTCAAGTTATTTTCAGTATTAACCCTTTCAGGGTACGTGCCATAGTTCTAAGGCTTTGAGGTGTATCACTGACGTAGTTGTTGGTGAGGTGTAGTTGGGGAGAATTTTTGTACAGAGAGCTTGGGTTGGTTGTTCACCTGGCAGCAGGGTGGCACTTGGGTTTATAGGGCAGTCTTCCTTTGGTCGTCTATTTTAACAGGTTGTAGGTAACCAATGTTATTTTCTTCCCAGTAAAAGTAGGCCTTAGACAGGATATGTGATGTTACCATGGATGTTCAATATATTTATAGATGAGGTTGTAAGAGAAGTTAATGCTCAGGTGTTGGCAAAAGGTGTGGGACTAAAATATAAAGAATCTAACACAAAGTGGGAGTTGTCAGAGTTGCTTTTTGCTGATGAAACTGTCCTTTTGGGAGAGCCTGAAGAGAAGTTGCAGAGGTTAGTGGATGAGTTTGGAAAGGTATGTAAAAGAAAGAAATTAAAAGTGAACGAGGGAGAGAGAAAAGAGACGAAGATATAAAAAATTAGGTAATGAAAGATTGGATATCAGATTGGATGAAGAATGGAGGAAGTGAATGTATTCAGATATTTGGGAGTTTATTTATCAGCAGATTAATCTATGTAAGACTAAGGTGAGTGGTGCACTGGAGAGTCTGTGGAGACAAAGAACATTATCCAGAGAAGCAAAGAGGGAGAATGTATGTGAGTATAGTGACACCGTTTAACCCTTTGACTGTTTCCGACGTATAAATACGTCTTACGAGCCAATGTTTCTGACGTATTTATACGCACAAATTCTAGCGGCTTCAAATCAAGCAGGGGAAAGGCCTGGTAGGCCTACATGAGAGAGAATGGGTCTCAGTGGTCGGTGTGCACCCTGTGAAAAAAATCTGGGACCCAGCGGTGCATTGTGGGAACGCCATGTTGTTAGTCCATTTTCACCATGCCTCTCGGTAAGAAGTTCCTCACTCCTCGGCGGATTGGAGGTCTTTTGTTCCCAAGTGATAGCTCTAACAGCGATGAAAATGTCAGTGACAGTGAATTCCAGGGTTTTGAAGTGAGTGTTACCGGAAAAAGTGCCCAGGATAACGTAATTAGTGATGAAAACCCAGATGACCCACAACCTTCCACCTCTGGTGCTGGGCCGGCTTGTTCACGTTCACGTTCGCCTGTACCAGGACGAAAGAGGAAACTATTTGGTCGTGTACAACACCCAGATGTTAGCAGTGATAGTGATAGTGATTTCAAGGTCATTGAAAGCAGTTCTAGTGACAGTGAGAGTGAATATTCCCCAGTGAAGCGGCAGTATGTACGACGTAGCATGCGGTCTGGTAGTGTTTCATATGTTGTTCCAAGGGGAAGGAGAAACTCTGGGAGCACATCCCGTGGCCCTACACCACGACCTGATAGTGAAGATGACGATATTGTAACGATGGGTATGAATGATGTGAGTGAGGGAGCAGGCAGTGGTGGTGATAGTGAGGGTGGCACGGCCCATGTGGCACCATCAGCGGGCCACGCTACTACCCACGCTGCTGACTCTGCACAACAATCAGCCTCACCCTACCCCACACTCCCACAACCTGCGCCACCACAACCTGCACAACCACAACCTGCACAACCACAACCACGGTACAATATCCAGACCCCACCAGCAGACCGCATCTGGGATTGGCAGGACGGTGACGAGTTTGTTCCCAGTCCCCATGACTTTGATGAAACACAAAGTGGAATAAAGCCATCTTGTCCACTTGGGAACAATGCCAGTGAACTGGACTGCTTTGAGTTATTCTTCGATGAACCCCTGATGGACATCATTGTCAGGGAAACAAACACATACTGTGATTACACCATGGCAAATACAATTCTCTCACCAAAATCACGGCTACACAAGTGGAAGGAGACAACTGTGGCAGAGATGTACCTGTTTTTTGCCACAATAATGCTTATGCCACATGTGTATAAGCACACTGTCACCACATACTGGGCAACAGAATGCCTGATTTCAACTCCAGGTTTTAGTGACATTATAGGTGTCAATCGTTTCCTGATACTGTTACGTATGTTACACTTTTCAGACAAAACCAGGCCTGACAGAAGCGACAGGTTATATAAGATAAGAAATGTGTTTATGTACCTGAAACAAAAGTGCTGCATGTATTTTTATCCCTTCAGGAAGCTTGTTATTGATGAGTCCTTGATTTTATTCAAAGGAAGACTCTCATTCAAGCAATATATACCAAGCAAGAGGAAACGCTTTGGTATAAAGCTATTTGTACTGTGTGATTGCAGAAGTGGTCTAGTTTTGGATATCATTGTGTACACTGGCAGTAATACTTTGAGAGATACCATGAAGTTATTGGGTATCTCTGGTGATGTGGTTCGAACAATGATGGAACCATATCTTGGTAAGGGGCATATGTTATTTACTGATAACTGGTACACAAGCCCCTTACTCAGTGATTTCTTGCGAGTGAACTTGACAGACGTGTGTGGCACAGTGCGTGGTAATCGTAAACATATGCCAAGGTTCGACGCTGGCACTCGCAGAGGTGAGGTGCAAGCCTTTGCTGCCAATGACATCATGGCATTTCGGTGGCATGACAAACGTGATGTCACATTGTTGACATCAGTTCACAGAAACGAAATGGTACCCAGTGGCAGGGACAACAGAGAGACCAATGAACCCATTCTAAAGCCTGCAGCTGTCATGGACTACAACCTCAATATGCGCTTAGTGGACAAATGTGACATGCAGATTGGGTTTGCAGACTGTGTACGCAAGAGTTATAAGTGGTATATAAAACTTTTTTTCCATCTTGTTGATATCTCTATGCTAAATGCTTATAACATATACAAGTTGAAGACCAACAAAACACCAAAATATGGTGAATTTTGCCTGTCAGTAATCAGACAAATAATTGCAAAGTACTAAGGAGCAACTCCTGCAATAGACCAGCGCCCACAGACGTCATCTCGTTTCAGGCCTGGTGATCACTACCCCATACAACTGCCTCCTACTACTGCCAAGAAAAATGCTCAGAAGAGGTGTTATGTATGTATGCATACCACAAAACGCCCACAAACACGCAGAGACACTCGTTTTATGTGTGAGGAGTGTGAAGTGCCCCTCTGCATATACCCATGTTTCAAAGAGTTCCACAAGCTGCAGCAGTTCTAGGAACGTGTTTAGTGACTGTACATATGTATATATATTATGGAACAATAGTAATAAACATTGTTTTGTATTGTTTGTTTGTGTAAACAAAGTGTATACACAAACTAATAGTGATAAAGTTTGTTCTGTTATTGTGTTGTAAACAATGAGTGTATATTTGAACAATGCACCTTACATTGGTCTCACAGGCCACATAAGTTACCTGGAAAAGAAAAATATTGAAAAATGCAAGAAACCTTTGAATTAGAGTAAATAAAAGAATACCGGGTGGGCAGCAGTCGCTGCTGTTGCCGTACGCACGTCACTTTCTGCAAACTTTGCGGCTCTATATCTCGGTAAGTACTGATGGCAAAAATTTTTTTTAGGCTTAAAACACTCGCAAAAATATTCCTAACATTTTCATAAGAAAAAATAATTTTTTTTTTCGAATATTTGGCGACATAGAATGACAGTTTCAGAGAGGGGCCTGAAACAGTCAAAGGGTTGTGTGCCTCTGGCAAGACAGTGATAGTGTGAATGATGATTAAAGTGTTTCTTTTTCGGGGGACCCTGCCTCGGTGGGAGACGGCCAGAATATTAAATAAAAAAATACACACATAAACAAATATTAACAATGAAAAATATATAAAGAATACTTGCAAATATAAATAAGTACAGTGTACTTACTGAGGGTAGAGCTTCTGTGAGGTTAATAGTACATTTGCAGGAATCCTTAGCCATTCTGCTTTTGTTTTGTTTTATCCTTGATGTTTGTTCTTCTCTCCTATGTTATGTGCCTTGTATAATATTATCTGGTGTCTTGAGATTTCTTCATATACTTCTTCAGTCACTGTACAGCTGTAATGCAACACGATAAAATTTGAAGCTTATACAGTGGGATCCCTGTATCCGCGGGGGATACGTTCCAAGGCCCTGCCATGGATACCAAAACTGCGGATATTAGCAAACCCTATATATAAGTCCTATACATACCTATTATAGAGTTAAATTGATAAATTATGCATAATGAGTGGAGAATTATCACTTTTTCACTGATGGGAAGCTTAGGCTTTGAAGAACTGACAGCTTCTCTACTTTTCCCCTTGTCTATTAAACCATTATTACAAACCTAAAAATGTATGTCTGTATCATAAATTGTACTACCTCATATTAATAATAGAGTAAAATATTGAGTATCTGAAATTTACCAATCTTTACCTGTCTCGACTTCAGTAGGCTTGAAATATTAGTGTAAGTCTGCATTAAATGCTCTGTCATGGTAGTGGTTTTCTTTGTGCCAATCAAATTATGAAATGAAAACATACATTGTAATGTTTGCAAAGAAATAAACTTTTGTTTGTTTTGTTATTATTATGGAAAATTAAGAGGTATTTTTGGGCCACAGGTAACTCAAACCGCAGATACCAACTCAGTGGACACAGGGGTTCTACTGTATTTATTTAATTTATATGATTAATTTATCTAATTATTACATAAGAATGTAAGAATCAAAAAACACTGTAGTAGGCCTACTGGCATATGCTAGACAGGTCCAATTCTAACCCATCTGCAACCACACATATTTAAAGCTACCTGAAGCTCTTGCTTCAGTGACACTACTTGGGAGTTTGTTCCACACATTTACAACTCCAGTCCCAAACCAGCATTTTCCTATGTTCTTTCTAAATCAAAACTGGTCCAATTTGAAGTCATTATTGCAAGTCTGTCTTGGTTAGATAAAATACTTTCAGTTTATATTCCCTTTAATTATTCCAGTTTTTCACTTGAGCATTTCTACTATATCCTCATTAAATTTACATCTTTCCATGGAGTGTAAATTCAGTGTTTTCAATCTATCTTCGGAGGAAAGGCATCCGATATATGTGATCAACTTCGCCATCCTTCTCTTTACATTTTCCAGTGCATATATGCCAGTTTTATAAAGTAAAAGGACACAAGTGTAACTAATGTGACATTTTATTGTGGCAACGTTTTGCTCTCCAGGAGCTTTATCAAGCCATTACCGTAATGGCTTGATAAAGCTCCTGGAGAGCGAAACGTTGCCACAATAAAATGTCACATTAGTTGCACTTGTGTCCTTTTACTTTACATATTGTCGGTAATTCTACCAACTTTATTACAGTTTTATAAGGAGACCAGAACTGAGCAGTAAAACTGAAATGAGACCTACAGCTGAATTATAACCTGAGAATTTCTATTACCATATTTTACAACATTGAAGACAATTTTTTTTCTCCAAAATATATCTAGAAAATTTACCCAGCACCTTGGAGGCAGAAGGTTAAGTTGGTCATAGGCCTCAATTTAAGCATAGAGAACTGTTTTATTACTAGACAGTAATCTAAGCTCCTGTTTATAACCCAATAATGAATCACGTAAACTATTTTGTATAATGAATAAATAACAAAAATAATCATAATCATAAAATGTGTTGGTGGTTAGCAGCAGTAGACCAAGGTAAACCAAGTGATGGATTCAGATGGGCTACAGGTAGTATCAGTAGGCTTATTTGCCTGTTTACCATGAAACCACTTGGTAATAATATTTTTACTCACCTCAAATGATAGTGATATTAAGAGAACATTACTAAATGCAAAAAGCAAAAGTAAAATGGTGGTATGTTAAAAGTTCAAATAATCATACATACTGGTATACAGTAGTATACACAAAAGCCACCATAGGCTTGTTTTAGTCATATTGTAGTACATGTACTGCAAAATGACCTCGACTGCTAGCACACTCAGCTCACACACTGATGTCCAGGAATCGATTTCCCAGCACAGTTGGAAAACATTAGGTTGTGTTTCCATGAGACACCTGCTGTCCCTGTTCACCCATCAGAAAAATGGGTACCTTGGTATTAGTCGACTGGTGTGGGTCGCATCCTGGGACAAAATTGAACTAATTTGTCCGAAATGCTCTGCATAACATGGGGCTTTCTATATACAGTGGTCCCCCGGTATTCGATGGCATCGGTATCCGTTAAATCCGGTATTCGATCCATTTTAATGCAAAAATTTTGCCTCGCCACTCGTTAAAAAACCCGCCACACGCGATTCGTTCGAGACGTGTCCACGTGTGGCCTGAACTGCCCCATGCGTGCCAGTGTTTACAAGCCAGCCAGTGTGCTCGCATCTAAGGATACATTCGGTACATTCCATATTATCACAGTGTTTTTGGCGCTTGTTTCTGCAAAATAAGTCATCATGGGCCCCAAGAAAGCTTCTAGTGCCAACCCTGTGGTAAAAAGGGAGAGAATTAGTATGAAAATTAAGATTTTGAAGGGTTTGGAGCTAACCCTGAGAAGCCTATGCCAGTTGTGGAATCCATTGTGCCTACTTCAAAAATTAAGAAAATGTGTGCACAGTGGGTTGAACTGCAAACCTTTATGGATGAAAATCACCCTAACACAGCTATTGCAAGCCGTGCTGGTGACTATTACAATGACAATGTTGTGGCCCATTTTAGACAAATCGTAAAGGAACGGGAGGTACAGAGCTCTATGGACAGATTTGTTGTGCGACAGAGGTCCAGTGACTCTCAAGCTGGTCCTAGTGGCATTAAAAGAAGACGGGAAGTAACCCCGGAAAAGGACTTGCTACCTCAAGTCCTAATGGAAGGGGATTCCCCTTCTAAACAATAAGTTCGACACTCTCCCCTCCTCCCATCCCATCAATCATCACCAGATCTTCATTAAAGGTAAGTGTCATGTATTCTATTGTTAGTAGAGTACTACAAACTGTGCATGTCTTCTTCAGTTTGTGTGCATTAAACTTAATATTTCAAGTGGTAAAATTTTTTTTTTCATACTTTTGGATGTCTTGCATGGATTAATTTGATTTCCATTATTTCTTATGGGGAAAATTAATTCGCCTCTCGATAATTCTGGCATACAATGAGCTCTCAGGAACGGATTAATATCGAATACCAGGGGTCCACTGTAGTACAACAGACCGTTATATAACATAGTAGTTACATTCTAGAAAATGCTGTGTGATATAAATCTGTATTAAACTGAAGAACTTATGGAAAAAATAGGGTTACGCTCCTGGGAGCCCCCAAAAACCAAACAACTTTTTTTTTTTAGACCTCCAGATCTTACAAAAATCAAAATGAATATGTAATTGTTGTTCATTGTTATAATGTATTATGTTTTAATTGCTTAAGACTACAAGCACAACAGAAATAATAGTATTTTTACTTTAAACTGTGGGTGCTGGTGTTTGTGGATGATTGTGAAGAGAGTGGAGAGTTATGCTGTCAGTCTACTGGGCTGAGGTGGATGGTAGAGAGTTTTGGTTCTAAAGTCGATGGTTGTACTGGAGTGTGCATAAATTCTGTAATAGATCTCTGGGCTATTTTACCCTGTGGTACATTATACAGCTGAGGGAAAGACATCAGCTGCTCTACACAATGTTTCAGAGCACTGCTTCTAGATTGTAGTCAGAGTCCTTTTCAGTGAAAAAGTCTAACTTTAAGTCAATAGAGTCAAGTCAGTAAATCAGTCAAGTAACATTGAAGACAATATTTTTTCTCCAAAATATGTCTAGAAAATTTACCCAGCACCTTGGAGGCAGAAGGTTAAGATGGTCATAGGCCTCAACCTAAGCTTAGAGAACTGTTTTTATACTAGACAGTAATCTAAGCTCCTGTTTATAACTCAATAATGAATCGTGTAAACTATTTTGTATAAAAAATAAGTAGCTAATAATGTTAAGGACGAATTGGTTAATCAGTCTCAGTA
This sequence comes from Cherax quadricarinatus, assembly GCF_038502225.1. Classification (NCBI taxonomy): domain Eukaryota; kingdom Metazoa; phylum Arthropoda; class Malacostraca; order Decapoda; family Parastacidae; genus Cherax; species Cherax quadricarinatus. The sequence goes on along the minus strand of NC_091292.1, from coordinate 45,353,936 downwards.
AGATCTGCATCTCTAAGGAAGTTGGATAGATCATGTTCATTTGTGATAGTATATAAACGGCCTACATCTGTTTTTCTCACTAGAATTTTCCCATCTCGAGTGAAGCACTGATGGATTTTTGTCATTGTTTATCAAGTTTAAGTTTTCTCAATCTGATCAAAAGGTTCTGACATATTCTCGTCAGGGACTCAATGATGTACACTTCATTTTTTAATCTAATTGATGATTTAATTAGATCCTTTTTCATGTCATATGAATGAAATCCGATCATAAGACAATTTTTACTAGCTCGTTTTCCTAGTAAGCATGCTTTTTTAATTTTGTTAGCTAGTACATTAACTTTCAGCTGATCTTTTATGATCCTAATAGAGGTATCTTTGCAGTTTGCTTGGTTTACTTCACTGGTAAAGTGAGAGCTTTGACCTTTGATGAGTTTCGTGAGGCTTTCTACTCCCGGAGCCAAGCCATGGGACAGGCTCATCTGGTGCTAGCCTGGTCAACCAGGCTGCTGCTGCTTGAGGCCTTATGCCCCACATATCCATCACAGCCTGGTTGATCTGGAACCTGGTGAAGATACTTGTCCAGTTTCCTCTTGAAGACTTCTACACATATCCCCGTAGTGTTTCTGATTTTGTCTGGTAAGATGTTGAATAACCTGGGGCCAATGAATGTTGATACAGTGTTCCCTTATTGTGCACAAGGCACCCCTGTTTTTCACTGGGTCTATTTTGCACTCTAGGCTGGAATACTGCTATACACTAACAGCCCCCTTCAAGGCTGGCGGCATTGCAGACTTGGAGAGTGCACAAAGAACTTTCACTCAAGACTTATCGCCACAGAAGACAACACTCAATACCGAAGAATCCTGGAATCATCGCTTATCTCTATAACCAACAAGTTCAACCAGAACAACGGCTTCTATAACATAGCTGAACCACTCGCCAAGAAACTTCTTCATCGCTATCCCACATAAGAACATAAAACACTGCAGAAGGTCTACTCACAACTTGTCCAATATCCCCGCCAAGCTACCCAAGACTCTATAACTCCACCCGGTAGATCATCAGATGCAGCATTCTCCACCTGACCTCAACATTCTGAACAAGACTATAAATACTCCCGTACCTTCCACCCCAGGTAGATCTGTGTGTGACTTGAAAAAGCCCACTGTGTGGGTGAAACGTTGTCAATAAAGGATCACATTATACTGCATATGTGTTTATATTTCCACTGTGTCGGTATTTGATACCATTTATTTCCAGCGCCTAAACTACTGGGAACGGTTGAAGGTCCTTGATCTGTATTCCCTCGAATGCAGGCGAAAGAGATACATGACAATATACACCTGGAAGGTCCTGGAGGGATTGGTACCAAACTTGCACACGAAAATCACTCCATATGAAAGCAAAAGACTGGGCAGGAGATGCAACATTCCCCCAATGAAAGGCAGGGGCGCCACGAGTACACTGAGAGACAACACAATAAGTGTCTGGGGCCCAAGACTGTTCAATTGCCTCCCAGCATATATAAGGGGGATTACCAATAGACCCCTGGCTTTCTTCAAGAAGACACTGGACAAGCACCTAAAGTCAGTACCTGACCAACCGGGCTGTGGTTCTTACGTCAGCTTGTGTGCGGAAGCAGTAACAGCCTGGTTGATCAGACCCTGATCCACCATGAGGCCTGGTCTCAGACCGGGCCACGGGGGCACTGACCCCCGAAACCCTCTCCAGATAAATCTCTCACTCCAATATGTTATGGCAGTGAGCAGGTTTGGGACCAGGCCCTTGAGTACAAGAGTACTCAGCACCTGAGTATGGGAAGAGGCGGGGCCAGGAGCTGTGAATCGACCCCCGCAACCACAACTAGGCGTGTACAGTACCAGGCTGAGTACTGTACTGAAGATAATATAATAATGGGACTCAAGGACCTTAAGTCACTCTATTTATACAACATAAGAGGAACACTGCAGTAGGCCTACTGGCCCATACTAGGCAAGTCTTCCTTTAACCCAAACCCACTAACAAAAATATTTGCCTAACCCATTTTTAATGCCCCACTAGCATTTCACCCATTATTTACACCATTATGCCTCACCCCATTATTTACACCTTTATTCTACCATATAACTATAACATTTCCTAACACAATATACAGTTACGAGAAATAAGACACCTGTCAGGATACGTGCTGTACGTGTTTTACTGAGGATACGTGCTGTACGTGTCTTACTGAGGATACGTGCTGTACGTGTCTTACTGAGGATACGTGCTGTACGTGTCTTACTGAGGATACGTGATGTACGTGTCTTACTGAGGATACGTGCTGTACGTGTCTTACTGAGGGTACGTGCTGTACGTGTCTTACTGAGGATACGTGCTGTACGTGTCTTCTTGATGACAGAGGATACGTGCTGTACGTGTCTAGTTTTGGTCTTGTTGTTGGGAGTGTAAGGGCCCAGACAGCTTACTCAATATCGAGTCTTGTTTTACCATGTAAGTTTATTCTGATATACTCAAATACAGTTACATATATTATCACACATAGCAACATATGTGTAGTGAACCTGGGATAACACAAAAAAGTCAGACAGTGACTTATTTCCATTGGAATCCTTTTATTACCTTATTATTACACTATACCTGGAGACAACAAACTATCTTTACACTTTATTATTATACTGTATGGGAGATATACTATGAATAGGGTAAATTGAGTTATTTATATTTACATGTGTATTAGCTAAAAATATATAAAATCATTCTCCTCCCTTTCTGTCGCTACATTCATTAGGTACCTTTTAGCACTCTTCTTGAACTGGTTCATGCTATGACTGGAGTTTACCTGGAGAGAGTTCCGGGGGTCAACGCCCCCGCGGCCCGGTCTGAGACCAGGCCTCCTGGTGGATCAGAGCCTGATCAACCAGGCTGTTGCTGCTGGCTGCACGCAAACCAACATACGAGCCACAGCCCGGCTGATCCGGAACTGACTTTAGGTGCTTGTCCAGTGCCAGCTTGAAGACTGCCAGGGGTCTGTTGGTAATCCCCCTTATGTGTGCTGGGAGGCAGTTGAACAGTCTCGGGCCCCTGACACTTATTGTATGGTCTCTTAACGTGCTAGTGACACCCCTGCTTTTCATTGGGGGGATGGTGCATCGTCTGCCAAGTCTTTTGCTTTCGTAGTGGGTGATTTTCGTGTGCAAGTTCGGTACTAGTCCCTCTAGGATTTTCCAGGTGTATATAATTTGGATTATGTATTGGTAGATAAAAGACTGTTGAGTAGACTTCAGGATGTACATGTTTATAGAGGGGCCACAGATATATCAGATCACTTTCTAGTTGTAGCTACACTGAGAGTAAAAGGTAGATGGGATACAAGGAGAATAGAAGCATCAGGGAAGAGAGAGGTGAAGGTTTATAAACTAAAAGAGGAGGCAGTTAGGGTAAGATATAAACAGCTATTGGAGGATAGATGGGCTAATGAGAGCATAGGCAATGGGGTCGAAGAGGTATGGGGTAGGTTTAAAAATGTAGTGTTAGAGTGTTCAGCAGAAGTTTGTGGTTACAGGAAAGTGGGTGCAGGAGGGAAGAGGAGCGATTGGTGGAATGATGATGTAAAGAGAGTAGTAAGGGAGAAAAAGTTAGCATATGAGAAGTTTTTACAAAGTAGAAGTGATGCAAGGAGGGAAGAGTATATGGAGAAAAAGAGAGAGGTTAAGAGAGTGGTGAAGCAATGTAAAAAGAGAGCAAATGAGAGAGTGGGTGAGATGTTATCAACAAATTTTGTTGAAAATAAGAAAAAGTTTTGGAGTGAGATTAACAAGTTAAGGAAGCCTAGAGAACAAATGGATTTGTCAGTTAAAAATAGGAGAGGAGAGTTATTAAATGGAGAGTTAGAGGTATTGGGAAGATGGAGGGAATATTTTGAGGAATTGTTAAATGTTGATGAAGATAGGGAAGCTGTGATTTCGTGTATAGGGCAAGGAGGAATAACATCTTGTAGGAGTGAGGAAGAGCCAGTTGTGAGTGTGGGGGAAGTTCGTGAGGCAGTAGGTAAAATGAAAGGGGGTAAGGCAGCCGGGATTGATGGGATAAAGATAGAAATGTTAAAAGCAGGGGGAGTTTACCTGGAGAGAGTTTCGGGGGTCAACGCCCCCGCGGCCCGGTCTGAGACCAGGCCTCCTGGTGGATCAGAGCCTGATCAACCAGGCTGTTGCTGCTGGCTGCACGCAAACCAACATACGAGCCACAGCCCGGCTGATCCGGAACTGACTTTAGGTGCTTGTCCAGTGCCAGCTTGAAGACTGCCAGGGGTCTGTTGGTAATCCCCCTTATGTGTGCTGGGAGGCAGTTGAACAGTCTCGGGCCCCTGACACTTATTGTATGGTCTCTTAACGTGCTAGTGACACCCCTGCTTTTCATTGGGGGGATGGTGCATCGTCTGCCAAGTCTTTTGCTTTCGTAGTGGGTGATTTTCGTGTGCAAGTTCGGTACTAGTCCCTCTAGGATTTTCCAGGTGTATATAATCATGTATCTCTCCCTCCTGCGTTCCAGGGAATACAGGTTTAGGAACCTCAAGCGCTCCCAATAATTGAGGTGTTTTATCTCCGTTATGCGCGCCGTGAAAGTTCTCTGTACATTTTCTAGGTCGGCAATTTCACCTGCCTTGAAAGGTGCTGTTAGTGTGCAGCAATATTCCAGCCTAGATAGAACAAGTGACCTGAAGAGTGTCATCATGGGCTTGGCCTCCCTAGTTTTGAAGGTTCTCATTATCCATCCTGTCATTTTTCTAGCAGATGCGATTGATACAATGTTATGGTCCTTGAAGGTGAGATCCTCCGACATGATCACTCCCAGGTCTTTGACGTTGGTGTTTCGCTCTATTTTGTGGCCAGAATTTGTTTTGTACTCTGATGAAGATTTAATTTCCTCATGTTTACCATATCTGAGTAATTGAAATTTCTCATCGTTGAACTTCATATTGTTTTCTGCAGCCCACTGAAAGATTTGGTTGATGTCTGCCTGGAGCTTTGCAGTGTCTGCAATGGAAGACACTGTCATGCAGATTCGGGTGTCATCTGCAAAGGAAGACACGGTGCTGTGGCTGACATCCTTGTCTATGTCGGATATAAGGATGAGGAACAAGATGGGAGCGAGTACTGTGCCTTGTGGAACAGAGCTTTTCACCGTAGCTGCCTCGGACTTTACTCTGTTGACGACTACTCTCTGTGTTCTGTTAGTGAGGAAATTATAGATCCATCGACCGACTTTTCCTGTTATTCCTTTAGCACGCATTTTGTGCGCTATTACGCCATGGTCACACTTGTCGAAGGCTTTTGCAAAGTCTGTATATATTACATCTGCATTCTTTTTGTCTTCTAGTGCATTTAGGACCTTGTCGTAGTGGTCCAATAGTTGAGACAGACAGGAGCGACCTGTTCTAAACCCATGTTGCCCTGGGTTGTGTAACTGATGGGTTTCTAGATGCGTGGTGATCTTGCTTCTTAGGACCCTTTCAAAGATTTTTATGATATGGGATGTTAGTGCTATTGGTCTGTAGTTCTTTGCTGTTGCTTTACTGCCCCCTTTGTGGAGTGGGGCTATGTCTGTTGTTTTTAGTAACTGTGGGACGACCCCCGTGTCCATGCTCCCTCTCCATAGGATGGAAAAGGCTCGTGATAGGGGCTTCTTGCAGTTCTTGATGAACACAGAGTTCCATGAGTCTGGCCCTGGGGCAGAGTGCATGGGCATGTCATTTATCGCCTGTTCGAAGTCATTTGGCGTCAGGATAACATCGGATAGGCTTGTGTTAATCAAATTTTGTGGCTCTCTCATAAAAAATTCATTTTGATCTTCGACTCTCAGTCTGGTTAGCGGCTTGCTAAAAACTGAGTCATATTGGGACTTGAGTAGCTCACTCATTTCCTTGTTGTCATCTGTGTAGGACCCATCTTGTTTAAGTAGGGGCCCAATACTGGACGTTGTTCTCGATTTTGATTTGGCATAGGAGAAGAAATACTTTGGGTTTCTTTCGATTTCATTTATGGCTTTTAGTTCTTCCCGCGATTCCTGACTCCTAAAGGATTCTTTTAGCTTAAGTTCGATGCTTGCTATTTCTCTGACCAGTGTCTCCCTACGCATTTCAGATATATTGACCTCTTTTAGCCGCTCTGTTATTCTTTTCCGTCGCCTGTAAAGGGAGCGCCTGTCTCTTTCTGTTTTACATCTACTCCTCCTTTTTCTTAGAGGAATAAGCCTTGTGCATACATCGAGTGCTACCGAGTTAATCTGTTCTAGGCATAAGTTGGGGTCTGTGTTGCTTAGTATATCTTCCCAGCTTATATCGGTTAGGACTTGGTTTACTTGGTCCCACTTTATGTTTTTGTTATTGAAGTTGAATTTGGTGAATGCTCCCTCGTGACTAATCTCATTATGTCGGTCTGGGGCTCCGCGCATACATGACTGAACCTCAATTATGTTGTGATCTGAGTATATTGTTTTTGATATGGTGATATTTCTTATCAGATCATCATTGTTAGTGAAGATGAGGTCTAGTGTATTCTCCAGTCTAGTAGGCTCTATTATTTGCTGGTTTAAATTGAATTTTGTGCAGAGATTTAAAAGCTCGCGTGAGTGTGAGTTTTCATCAGAGCTGCCTCCTGGTGTTATTACTGCAACAATATTATTTGCTATATTCCTCCATTTTAGGTGCCTTAAGTTGAAATCCCCCAGGAGCAAGATGTTGGGTGCAGGAGCTGGAAGGTTTTCCAGACAGTGGTCAATTTTTAACAGCTGTTCCTGGAATTGCTGGGATGTTGCATCCGGAGGCTTGTAGACTATCACAATGACTAGGTTTTGGTTCTCGACCTTTACTGCTAAAACTTCCACTACATCATTTGAGGCATTTAGCAGTTCTGTGCAAACAAGTGACTCTGCAATGTACAGGCCAACCCCCCCCCTTTTGCCTGTTCACTCTGTCACATCTGTATAGGTTGTAACCTGGGATCCATATTTCGTTGTCCAAGTGATCCTTTATGTGGGTCTCAGTGAAAGCCGCGAACATTGCCTTTGCCTCTGCAAGCAGTCCACGGATGAAAGGTATTTTGTTGTTTGTTGCTGGCTTTAGACCCTGTATATTTGCAAAGAAGAATGTTATCGGACTGGTGGTATTGTTGGTACTGGGGGGGGATTTTTTTTCCGGCATTAGTATCTGTATCTGTTGGTTTGGAGTGGAGGCCATCGACTGTGGTTCCACTCCAGGAATGACTGGATTTGGTGTACGATTTCTGCCATTTCCTGCCAGTTTTTTTTCCTTCCTGGCACTAAAAAACCTCTCCCTCTTGAGTGGCTGTGGCTACCCAGGTTTTCCCATGGCCTGGATGTTTTGTATCTTTTTGTCCCCTTTAGATGGTATGCCTGGCAATTTAAGTTATAGCACAGTCTTTCCTGTACTGAAGAGGTACACAGTTCAGGGTGAAAATTTCCAGATTTCCCATGCCAGCAGATACCGAGTGCATAGTATGTGCACAGGCTTGGTTTCCGTTTGCCTTGGGTTTCTGTGACTGTATTCCCTGTTGGTGCATGTTTCCCTGTCTTACTTCTATCCTCCCTAGCACCAACAATGGAGCTCCCACCATTTGTTTTTGGTAATATATCCTCACTATTGCTAGTGGAGTCCTCTTGTTTGCTATTTCCTGCGGTATTTCTAGTTTGCAATATTGGTTTTATCTTATCTTTGACTACACTTGTTTCCCTACTATGGCTCCTGTCCCCTATGAGGTCATTCATATGTATTCCTTCCTGCGTATAATTCCCGACTACCTGGACAAAATCTCCAGCTTCACCATTACTGTCTCCCAGGACAGCATCTCCAGCTCTTTGCTGATGACACTGTGCTCTTGGGAGATTCTGAAGAGAAGTTGCAGAGATTGGTGGATGAATTTGGTAGGGTGTGCAAAAGAAGAAAATTAAAGGTGAATACAGGAAAGAGTAAGGTTATGAGGATAACAAAAAGATTAGGTGATGAAAGATTGAATATCAGATTGGAGGGAGAGAGTATGGAGGAGGTGAACGTATTCAGATATTTGGGAGTGGACGTGTCTGCAGATGGGTCTATGAAAGATGAGGTGAATCATAGAATTGATGAGGGAAAAAGAGTGAGTGGTGCACTTAGGAGTCTGTGGAGACAAAAAACTTTGTCCTTGGAGGCAAAGAGGGGAATGTATGAGAGTATAGTTTTACCAACGTTCTTATATGGGTGTGAAGCATGGGTGATGAATGTTGCAGCGAGGAGAAGGCTGGAGGCAGTGGAGATGTCATGTCTGAGGGCAATGTGTGGTGTGAATATAATGCAGAGAATTCGTAGTTCGGAAGGTACTGTGGAAAATACTGTATATATTTTCCAGAAATACAGTAATTTATATGTAAATAGATGGCCATACTGTATTTAATAATTCATATTATGTCAAAGAAAACGAAAAGCCTGCGTCTGCGCAGAAGACTCGCCATCTTGGTTTTGAATTGGTACAACGTTAGTGTATATGGGAAGAATTTTTCGTGCTCTAGAGGTTAAAATTGGGTTGACACCTCTCAAATAGGAGGCGAAATTGTTGGATGTGCATTCCTGCATAACTTGAGATATCAGACGACTGGACAAGACAGCTCCAGGAACCTCAGATAAGCTCTCTAGATTTGTGTTTAATTCTGGCCAGTAAATTTTCATAAATTTAGTTAGTGAGGTTTTTCTGAGTATGATACACATTAATCTCCAGTCAAATTGGTGAGTGATATTAAGATATATTTTCCTTCTGTTATGTAATTGTGTTATATATAATATTTATTATTTTTAATATACAGTCCACAAATTTATATATTTACCAGTATTCCTGGTGTATGTATATTTCATTTAATTAATAGGTCCAGAGCAACTTGTGGATATGACAGTGGTAGGTATCGAAGGGGGACATTTTTTGCGACCTAGGTGTCCCAAATTCCTACTTATCTAACTGATAAATAATAATTATTTTTGTTATCATTTACTGTTATGTACATAATGAGTTACATTCAGATAAATGCAATTTTCCACATTTAATTTGCCCGGTGGTCCTTCTTGAACCGGAAGTAATTAGTGAAGTCATTAATTAGTTAAATACTTAATAATTATATGTGAAATGACAGAAGGAGGTGAATGTTAAGTTCACAAATTTACTTAATGTGAAGTGGATTATAATTATTACAATATTAATTTTGATAAGCTAAGCTCAAGGGTGGCTAAAGATTATATTAATGTGTATAATATTAATTTTGCAAAGCCAAGTTCTGGCAATTTATATTAATGTGTATAATATTAATTTTGAAAGTCAAGTCTGGCTAAGTTTATATTAATTTGTATAATATTAATTTGATAAGACAATTCTGGCCAAGATTTATATCAGTGTATGTGTAATTGATAAGCCAAGTGTTGCTAATTATATTAATGTGTATAATATTAATTTTGCTATGCCAAATTCTGGCAAGGATTTATATTAATTTGTATAATAATTTTGATAAGCCAAGGCTGGCTAAAGGTTTGTATAAATGTACATTTAAAATTTATATTATAATTTTTTTTGCATGTAATTGCTAAGCTCAAGTAGCTAGGATTTATTCAAAGGTAAGTTGTATCAGTGTTGTAAGTTGTAATCAGTGTTATTAATAAAGTTGAATTTAATACATTGCATCATGGCTGAAAATGAGGAAATTAATATAGAAGACAAACATATGGAATATAGAGTAAAGAAAGCATCACTACAAGCTAGAAAAGGTCATGTAACCAAGGCATATAATAAATGTTTGGAATTAATGAATCAAGAAACTGTGAATACTGATGATTTAAAATTGTATTTAGATGCTTTAGGTAATAGATATGATTCATACAAATTATATTACAACAAATATGAAGGAGATTTATTAGTAAACTGTGTAGATGAGACTGAAGTAGATCTCATGATTAATCAGTATTATGAATTAGAGGAAAAGATTCTTTCTTGTAAAAGTCAGGCCTTGAATAAATTAAAATGTGTAAACCAGGCAGTTAATCAGTCTGCTCCAACAAATAATATGTCTTTGCCAAAACTCCCAGAATTATGTTTACCTGTATTTAATCCTGGAGAAAATTGGGAGGAATTTTGGTCAATTTTTAAAGCAGCTGTGCATGACAGGAGTGACCTAGCCTGTGTAACTAAATTATTTTACCTCAAAGGACAGGTAAGAGGAGATGCTCACATACTCATACAAGCCTTTCCCAATGTAGATGACTCTTACAAGGAAGCAGTTGACTTGTTGAAGGTCACTTATGGTAATATAGAACAAAGTAGGTTGGATCTAGTGAATATCATTGTTAATTTAAAATCTCCAGATCACACTTACAAAGGTTTACAGCAGTTTAGAGTTAAACTGGAGAGCACTCTCAAAACTTTAAGTAATAAATATAATCTGAAGGAATCAGACTGGTTATTGAGTGCCATAGTACAGAATAAATTAAGCTGTAAAACACTTGAATGGCTCTCGAACAAATATCACAAGGGTTATTTTGGTCTGGAGGAAATAAGACTAGGTCTACAAGAATTAATTGTGCAGTTGCAGACCAGCCAACTAACTCATTTTAAAGATGCAACACATAATAACTCTGAGGTATCTGTCAAGTTTCACAAAGGGAAAAATTATCCCAATGGTAATAATCAAAATTCATTTCCTAAAAAGAGTTGCATAGGTGCATATCAAGTAGCAGGAATCAGAAATAATGATTCTCCACAAGGTAAGAAGAATAAGTACCCTCCTAAGAGTAGCCCAGTTAATAAGAAACCAGTCAAAGAAAAGAGAGATTGTCTTTTCTGCAAGGGTACTCATTTTTCTAAGAATTGCAATGCATACAATTCATGGAATGATAAAGTTGAAAGATTGGAGGAACTTGACAGATGTATCAGGTGTTTAGGTAATCACAATGTAAAGGATTGTCATGCCAAATTAAACAACTGTTATCAATGTCACAAAGGAAGACACCATATAGTCATGTGATAATGTTGATAATAATGATAATGTTGACAATCCTGACACAACAGTAGCTAATGTAAAAATTGCTACTAATGCTAATAATGATGGTTTTGCTGAAGTAGCCTTACCTGTGTTACAGGTAAAAATTGATGATAAAAGGCATAAATCAAAAAATGTAAATGCATTATTGGACCAGGGATCCCAGCGTACTTTCATAAAACGTAAATGTCTTGATGGTATGAAAGTACAGATGGGAGATCCCACAACTTTAAAATTATCTGGTTTTCTCTCGGATAAAAGGTCTCAATTGTATGACACTGTTTATGTAACTGTCAGGTTGGGCAATGAGAAAAAACGTGTTAATGCAGTAATTGTAGATAGACTTCCAGAGAAAATAACTACAGTAGGGCTTAGTAAAGCTACAGAAAGACTTTCACATAATGTAAATTTAGCACCTTCTGGTGTAAGTGATGATTCTGTAGGCCCAATAAATATTTTGATAGGTAGTGACTATTATGCCTCCTTTGTAAAGGGTATGGTAAAGAAATGTGGTGTCACCCTTTTGAAGACTGCAGGAGGCCATGTAATGTATGGTAGGATTCCTCGTAATAATAATTCATGACTAGAGGAAACTACAAATACCATAACTGTGTGTCTTACTCATGAAATCGTGCCCCAGTATAATTCTTCCATAGAGGATGGTGTTGAGCCAGTGCATAAATTGTGGGAATTAGACAGCATTGGAATAAATGTAAATGAAGAAAGTCCAGACGATTCTTTTACTCAGGAGCAATACCTGAGAGATGTAAAATTTGAATCTGGACAATACTGGGTACGACTTCCGTGGAGACTGAACCATCCAGAATTGCCCACTAATTACAGAATGGCATATGGACAGTTAAAGGCTCAGCTCCGCGAACTGAGTAAGACACCAGAATTGTTAACTGCCTATAATGATATAATTGCTGAGCAGTTAATTAATAAATTTATAGAAGAGGTACCTCCTGAGCAAGCCAAAATTTATGGTCACTATTTGCCACATCACGGAGTGAAGAAGGATTCTAAGACCACTCCTTTGAGGATTGTGTTTAATTGTAGTGCCAGGAGTAACAAAAATGTACCTAGTTTAAATGACTGTTTGATGACAGGTCCGTCGTTGACGGAAAAATTAGGAGATATCTTATTAAATTTCAGGATGAAGCATTATGCCTTTACGGCTGACATAAGTAAAGCTTTCCTAAGAGTGGGTTTACAAGAGGCTGACCGGGATTGTACCCGCTTCTTATGGCCTGAGAATCCTAGTGACCCACTTAGCCCTCTGAAAACCTTTCGCTTTAGGAGCGTATTATTTGGTGCTACATCCAGTCCGTTCCTACTTCAAGCGACGATAAATGCACACCTTAAACGTATGGAAAGTCCATTGAGTAAAGTAATGAGCAAACAATTTTATGTGGACAATTTCCTGGGTGTGACGTCAACTGAAGAGGAACTGTTAATGACTTATGGAGAGGCTAATAAAATAATGCAAAGTGCAAATATGCCTCTGAGGGAATGGAATAGTAATTCGTCCAAATTAAAGGACAAAATAAGTAAAGATTACCCTGGAGATGAAGTGCCAAAATGTAGTAATGTATTGGGTTTAACTTGGGATACTGAGAGAGATTTGTTAATGTTAAAACCTAATAATTACAGTATGCCCAATAAATTAACTAAGAGAGTTTTGCTTGCTGAAGTTTCCAAATGTTTTGATCCACTAGGTTTAGTGTCACCCCTTACTATAAGAGGGAAATTATTAATACAGGAAGCATGGAAACTTAAATGTGCTTGGGATGAAATTCTACCTGAGGAATTCATTAACAGGTGGGATGAATTAATTGGTGATTATGAAAAAATTCCAATGTTGGAGTTCCCATGCCAGGTGGCCAATCCAAATGGGAAAAATGTACTCCACATTTTTTGTGATGCTTCAAAATTGGCATATGGAGCAGTTGCTTACCTTCAATGTAATAGTGTTATTTCTCTTGTTATGTCTAAGGCTAAAGTGTCTCCAATTAAATCACGTACCTTACCTCAGTTGGAATTAACAGCCATTTATGTAGGTGTCAAATTAGCTAATTATATAAGAAATAAGTTGCAGGAGATAAATATTAGCGACACTGTAATTTGGTCTGATAATGAGGTATCCTTACAATGGATTCGTAATGGAAACAGTAAAATTGTGTACGTACAAAACAGAGTCGCTGAAATTAATCAGATGCAAGAGAAGTATAATAGTTTGGGTCAGCATATGTTAACATTTAATCATATACCTGGTGAGGAGAATCCAGCTGATTTCTTGTCTCGAGGTTTACCTTATGCTAAATTTGTAAATGCTGTATCATGGTTTAAAGGACCGAGCTGGTTGGTAAATAAAGCTAATTGGCCTGTACAAAAGGCGTATATTGCTCCTGTTGAAATTACTGTGACCACCGCTCCAATAGTTTGTCCTTCCTTAGCCATTGATATAAATAGGTATTCTTCTTTACCCAAACTAATCAATGTAACTAAGTTGGTGTTTAAATTTCTAAACAAGATGAATATTTCATATAAGTTTTCACATCCTCTTGAATATTGGATAAAGAGGGTACAGGAGGAAATCTATGGAAATGAGATTAAATTGATGATGGAAAGAAAAATTGTGAAAGGTTCCATAATAGAGAAATTGGGGCTGTATTTAGAGAACAATGTAATTAGGTGCAGAGGTAGGTTACAAAATGCTGAATTGGGTGATTATGCTAAACACCCTATCTTACTGCCCAAAACTCATCATCTAACAAATTTAATTGTTCTAAATGCCCATAAAAATGTAATGCATGGTGGGGTACAAGATACCTTAAATTGTATTAGGGAAACTTTCTGGATTCCACAAGGACGGCAAAGTGTAAAAAGGGTGATTAAATCTTGTGTAATATGTCGCCGTGTGGATGCCAGATCCTATATGTACCCAGGTCCTCCACCATTGCCAAATGAGCAATTTGAGTCGTTTAGCAACGAACTCCGCCCGGCCGCAGTGTGGAAAATACTGTATATATTTTCCAGAAATACAGTAATTTATATGTAAATAGATGGCCATACTGTATTTAATAAAAGTATGTTATAAAAAATGGGAAACTGCGCCTGCGCAGAAGAGACTCGCCATTGTTGTTTTGAATTGGACACAAACGTTAGTGTAATGGGAAGAATTTTTCGTGCTCTAGAGGTTAAAATTGGACTGACACCTCTCAAATAGGAGGCGAAATTGTTGGATGTGCATTCCTGCATAACTTTAGATATCAGGCGACTGGACAAGACAGCTCCAGGAACCTCAGATAAGCTCTCTAGATTTGTGTTATAATTCTGGCCAGTTTTTTCATAAATTTAGTTAGAATGAGGTTTTTTGAGTATGATACACATTAATCTCCAGTCAAATTGGTGAGTGATATTAAGATATATTCTCCTTCTGTTATGTAATTGTGTATATATATAATTCATTTATTAATTTTTAATATACAGTCCACAAATTTATATATTTACCAGAATTCCTGGTGATGTATATTTCATTTGTAATTAATAGGTCTAGAGCAACTTGTGGATATGACAGTGGTAGGTATCGAAGGGGGACATTTTTTGTGACCTAGGTGTCCCAAATTCCTACTTGTCTATGTAACTGATAAATAATAATTATCTTTGTTATCATTTACTGCTATGTACATAATGAGTACATTCAGATAAATGCAATTTTCCACATACTTATCCATATCTATCCGAGACCAGTATGAATTGGATAGCACCCACAAGTACGGCGCTACTAATTAATTGTGGACTGTATAGATTATATTAGTTTAACTGAATGAAGGGGGGGGGGGGTAGGTTGCACATGTATATATCCATCAAGGAAAAAACACTTGTATATAATACCACCACTTACCAGATATTCTCTGGTGGTCACTTGATGTAGCTGGATCACCCACAACCTATCCAATTACAACATACCTAACTGGCCAGTATCAGTTTGTTATAACTAGAAGGGTTACTTAACTGTGGGTGAATGATGCTCCTTATTTCCTCCATTCACCATCTCATTTCGATGTCCTGCTACACCGACACAGTTCTTAATCCAGCAGGATGAGGTATCCGTTGGTTTGTCCCGGTTTAGAAGTCGTAACTCCATAAAAACTTCACTATCCTCGGGACAGGAACCACGAGGTCTACACGTGTTCATTCGGAGCAAGGCGACTTATTTCACTTCACGCATTCTCTTAACTTAGTGTTATTATCACTGATGACATTACAGTTCACAAGTCAATTTAATGTCTCATAATTATTATACACATTAGAGATCACTCCATTAAGATCTGAGACCGATGAGTAATGATTAAATCACTGGTAATTTTCCCCTGGGACACACTCCATGGCGACGCACCAGTCACCACCGGTTCTACCCTTATTCACTAATTTTACCACTTATTACGATCGTAAATCACGTTCCCTCACTCTTCACCAGGAACAGTTATGATACTTCCTATTATGAAGTGAAGCCTGTATTAATCCTTAGGCCGCCGTGAACGCCAATTTCCTGGTTGCATGTTTTCCCAGCCTCTTAACTACATTCCGAATACTCTTGCTCCCTGATGCCCCGATCTCGACCTCTACCCCTGCACATCCGTGCAGGCGCAAAGGGAACTCTGTTGGTTCTATCCTATTTTCAAATACATTTTTTTACCCATATCGACACATTAAATACCTATTAGGCACTATACCTTCGGAAAATTAAAATATTTTCCACACTGTGGCTGGAAGGTGGTCGTTGTTAGACGACTTAATAATGGAGTACAATTTTCCCATCTTCACTGGCCACCTGGCTTGAGAACTCCAACATTGGTATTTACATAATCACCCATTAATTCTTTCCACCTGTTAACTCCTCAGGTAGGGCTCCATCCAAAGCACACTCAAGCTTCCATGCTTCTGGTATTAACAATTTCCCTCTTATTGTAAGGTGTGACACTAAGCCTATGCTCTCTTGGTTAATTTGTTGGGCATTCTGGAATTATGAGACTATAACAATAACAAGTCTCTCTCAGTGTCCCAAGTCAGCCCCAGCACATTACTGCATATAGGCACTTCAACTCCAGGGCTATCCATATTTATTGATCCCTCAAAATGGACTAATTACTGTTCCATTCTCTCAGGGGCATCCTTGCACCTTGCATTATTTTATTAACCCCTTCATATATCCTCATTAGTTCCTCTTCAGCAACGTACGAGCCACAGCCCGGCTGATCAGGAACTGACTTTAGGTGCTTGTCCAGTGCCAGCTTGAAGACTGCCAGGGGTCTGTTGGTAATCCCCCTTATGTGTGCTGGGAGGCAGTTGAACAGTCTCGGGCCCCTGACACTTATTGTATGGTCTCTTAACGTGCTAGTGACACCCCTGCTTTTCATTGGGGGGATGGTGCATCGTCTGCCAAGTCTTTTGCTTTCGTAGTGAGTGATTTTCGTGTGCAAGTTCGGTACTAGTCCCTCTAGGATTTTCCAGGTGTATATAATCATGTATCTCTCCCTCCTGCGTTCCAGGGAATACAGGTTTAGAAACCTCAAGCGCTCCCAGTAATTGAGGTGTTTTATCTCCGTTATGCGCGCCGTGAAAGTTCTCTGTACATTTTCTAGGTCGGCAATTTCACCTGCCTTGAAAGGTGCTGTTAGAGTGCAGCAATATTCCAGCCTAGATAGAACAAGTGACCTGAAGAGTGTCATC
>NC_091292.1:45333829-45337031 GCF_038502225.1 Cherax quadricarinatus | reverse complement strand
ACCACACATTGCTATTAGACAGGACATCTCCACTGCCTCCAACCGTCTCCTCGCTGCTGCATTTACAACCCAAGCTTCACACCCATGTAAGATTGTTGGTACTACTATACTTTCATACATTCCCTTCTTTGCCTCCATAGATAACGTTTTAAGTCTCCACACACACACACACACACACACACACACACACACACACACACACACACACATATATATATATATATATATATATATATATATATATATATATATATATATATATATATATATATATGTCGTGCCGAATCTGTAAAACTGGTCAACTAGCAAGAACTCATTTAAAATTAATTTCTTTCTAAAATTTTCTCTTATACGTTTAAAGATATATTTTTTCCATTAATGTTTATGTAAAAAAAAAATTAATTTTGCACTAAAAGTAACTTAGAAACCTTACCTAACCTTATTATAACAAGAACAATTTATTTTAGCCTAACTCACCTAAATATATTTTAGATTTGTTTACAATAATTTAATACTAAATAAACACAGTGAAATATATTTTTTTCGTTAGGTTCAGAATGATTTTGGCGAAATTATTGCATACACAAATTTTAGCTTGTCCTATTTGGCAAGATGAGCGTTGCTATTTAAGCCAAGATCGCAACTTCTGCCTATTCGCCACGACATATATATATATATATATATATATATATATATATATATATATATATATATATATATTCATATATATATATATATATATATATATATATATTCATCATCATTCACTCCATGACTTTCTTGCCAGAGGGATGCTCACACTACAGTTAGTATAAAACTGCAGCATTTACACACCTCCACCAGAGTGCCGGCACTGTACTTCCCATCTCCAGGACTCAAGTCCGGCATACCGGTTTCCCTGAATATCTTCATAAATTTTAACTTTCTCACACTCCAAGAGCACATCAAATCCTAAAAGCCATTTGTCTTAATTTGCGCCTATCTAACACGCTTACGCATGCTTCCTGGAAGTCCAAGCTCCTCGCCCACAAAACCTCATTTACTCCCTCCCTTCAACCTTTCCTAGGGAAACTGCTACCTCGCCTTCCCTCCACTACACATTTATACACTCTCAAAGTCATTATATTTCGTTCTATCCTCTCTACATGTCCGAACCACTTCGATAACCCTTCCTCAGCCCTCTGGATAATAGTTTTGGTAATCCCGCACCTCCTCCTGATCTGCAAACTACGAATTTTCTGCATTATATTCACACCACACATTGCCCTCAGACATGACATCACTGCCTCCAGCCTTCTCCCTGTTGCAACAATCACCACCCATGTTTCACATCCCTGTAAGAGCGTTGGTACAACTATACTCTCATACATTCCCCTCTTTGCATCCATGGATAAAGTTCTTTGTCTCCATGGATTCCTCCGTGCACCACTCACCTTTTCCCCTCATCAATTCTATGATTCACCCCATCTTTCATAGACCCATCTGCTGACACGTCCACTCCCAAATATCTGATACATTCACCTCCATACTCTCTCCCTACAGTCTGACATCCAATCTTTCTTTACCTATTTTTTTTCCTCATCACCTTACTCTTTCCTATATTCACTTTTAATTTCCTTCTTTTACCTACCCAGCCACACTCATCCACCAGCCCCTGAACTTCTCTTCAAAATCTCAAAAAAGCACTGTGTCATCAGCAAAGAGAAACTGTGACAACTCCCACTTTGTGTTGGATTCTTTATCTTATAACTCCACAGTTCTTGCCAACACACGAGCATTCACTTCTCTTGCAACTCCATCTATAAATATATTGAACAACCATGGTAACATCACACACCCCTGTCTAAGGCCTACTTGTACTGGGAAATAATCTCCAAATCTCCTACATACTCTAACCTGAGCCTCACATTCCTCGTAAAAACTCTTCACTGCTTTCAATAACCTACCACTTATTCCATACATCTGCAATATCTGCCACATTGCCTCCCTATTCACTTGAGTTGTGTCGGATGTGAAAATTTAGATATCCGCAGATGCGGATGTGTACGAGGATGTCTTACTTATTTTGCGGATGTGGATGCATATTCAGATATCTGTTTACAGTAAAATGCAGATATGGATGCAGATGCCGATGTAAGAAATTGTACAGATGTTCCACAGATGCGAATGCAGATCTGGATATCCGATACATCTCTACTATGCATCCTATCATACCTCTTTTCCAAATCCATATATGCCACAAAAACCTCTTTACCCTTATGTAAACACTGTTCACCGATATGTTTCACTGCAAACACTTGGTCTACTCACCCCTACCTTTCCTAAAACCTCATTGTTCAACTGCTAACCTACACTCTGTCTTACTCTTCGTTCAATATATATATATATATATATATATATATATATATATATATATATATATATATATATATATATATATATATATATATATAATTGTAACTAAGAACGAGTGATGTTGATCAATAACAACACTGCGCTAGCCAAGGATTCGTACCCATGTTGTACTGGCCTGCCTCATGGTAAGCGAGAACCACATGACGCTTTAAACCATAGGACCAGCCAACACTACAAGAACGGCGCAGCCAGAAATGCTAGCTGTTGGGCCGCCATCCGAGGGCATACGGAGGTGTGGGAGCTTCTAAGCTAATTTCATTCTACTCCCTGTTTGGTGTACAAGTACAACGAGCAGTATTTTATATTATTGTGCCCACCATGAGGCAGGCCAAAGCAGCATGGGTTCGAGTCCTTGGCTAGTGCAGTGTTGTTATTGATCAATACCACTCGTTCGTGGTCACAATAATATAAAATACTGCTCGTTGAACTAGTACACCAAACACGGACTAGAATGAAATTAGCCTTGAGTCAACCACACCATCGTGTGTCCTTGGGTAGCGAGTACAACATTCAGTTCCGCTGGATGCGCTACTCTTAAGGATCGTATGGTCCATTGGATTAGGGCGTTATGTGTTTTCGCCCACCATGAGGCAGGCCAAAGCAGCATGGGTTCGAGTCCTTGGCTAGTGCAGTGTTGTTATTGATATATATATATATATATACATGTATATATATATATATATATATATATATATATATATATATATATATATATATATATATATATATATATATATATATATATAATACAAACTGATCTCTGGCCGAAGGAGACTCGAACCTACGA
>NC_091292.1:45311329-45331329 GCF_038502225.1 Cherax quadricarinatus | reverse complement strand
ACTGTCAAGCTGCCTCAGTGTTGTGTTACCTGTCTGTTGATGATGTATGTGACACTGTGACACACGAACAATACTGTCAAACTGCCTCAGTGTTGTGTTACCTCTCTGTTGATGATGTATGTGGCACTGTGACACACGAACAATACTGTGTTGCCTGTCTGTTGATGATGTATGTGATACTGTGACACACGAATATTACTGTCAAACACCTGTGTTGTGTGTTACCTGTCTGTTGATGATGTATGTGACACACGAACAATACTATCAAACAACTGTGACACGAGCAACAACACTGTCAAACAACTGTGACACGAGCAACAACACTGTCAAACAACTGTGACAGGAGCAACAACACTGTCAAACAACTGTGACAGGAGAAATGGCACTGTCAAACATCTGTGACAGGAGCAACACAATTGTAAAACAACTGTGACAGGAGCAACAATACTGTCAAACAACTGTGACACGAGCAACAACACTGTCAAACAACTGTGACAGGAGCAACGACACTGTCAAACAACTGTGACAGGAGCAACAGCGTTGTAAAACAACTGTGACAGGAGCAACAATACTGTCAAATAGTTGTTACAGGAGCAACAACACTGTCAAACATCTGTGACAGGAACAACAACATTGTCAAACATCTGTGACAGGAACAACAACACTGTTAAACATCTGTGACATTAACAACAACTCTGTCAGACATCTGTGACAGGAACAACAACACTGTCAAACATCTGTGACAGGAACAACAACACTGTTAAACATCTGTGACAGTAGCAACAACACTGTCAAACATCTGTGACAGGAACAACAACACTGTCAGACATCTGTGACAAGAACAACAACACTATCAAACATCTATGACAGGAACAGCAACGCTGTCAAACATCTGTGACAGGAACAACAACACTGTTAAACATCTGTGACAGGAACAACAACACTGTCAAACATCTGTGACAGGAACAACAACACTGTCAGACATCTGTGACAAGAACAACAACACTATCAAACATCTATGACAGGAACAGCAACGCTGTCAAACATCTGTGACAGGAACAACAACACTGTCAAACTTCTGTGACAGGAACAACAACACTGTTAAACATCTGTGACAGGAACAACAACACTGTTAAACATCTGTGACAGGAACAACAACATTGTCAAACATCTGTGACAGGAACAACAGCACTGTCAAACATCTGTGACAGGAACAACTACACTGTTAAACATCTGTGATAAGAACAACAACACTGTCAAACATCTGTGACAGGAACAACAGCACTGTCAAACATCTGTGACAGGAACAACAACACTGTCAAACATCTGTGACAGGAACAACAACACTGTCAGACATCTGTGACAAGAACAACAACACTATCAAACATCTATGACAGGAACAGCAACGCTGTCAAACATCTGTGACAGGAACAACAACACTGTCAAACTTCTGTGACAGGAACAACAACACTGTTAAACATCTGTGACAGGAACAACAACACTGTCAAACATCTGTGACAGGAACAACAACACTGTCAGACATCTGTGACAAGAACAACAACACTGTCAAACATCTGTGACAGGAACAACTACACTGTTAAACATCTGTGATAAGAACAACAACACTGTCAAACATCTGTGACAGGAACAACAGCACTGTCAAACATCTGTGACAGGAACAACAACACTGTCAAACATCTGCGACAGGAACAACAATACTGTTAAACATCTGTGACAGGAGCAACAACACTGTCAAACATCTGTGACAGGAGCAACAACACTGTCAAACATTTGTGACAGGAACAACAACACTGTCAAACATCTGCGACAGGAACAACAATACTGTTAAACATCTGTGACAGGAACAACAACACTATGAAACATCTGTGATAGGAACAGCAACACTGTCAAACATCTGTGACTGCAAAAAAATATAATAATAATAATATAATCTGCTACTCACAAGAGGTCGGCTTAGTTGAGATATTGTGAAGATATCTTTGAAAAGCCCAGGAGCTATTGCTAAGGCCCAGAAGCTGTAGGTTAACCTTGTCAAACACTGCAAAATAATATCCACAAGATATTGACAAGAGACCCAGGAACAAGAGCTCAACCCTATGAAGCACTGTTATAATCTAACATCAAATGTAAAATTGAGTGAATATCCAGGTGTAATTTATGACCTTCGACAGATCAAGGAACTGAAGAGCAGTTAAATAAGCCATTGTAAAGATATCTTTAAAAGGCCAAAGATCAGTAATACGTCATTATTAAAACGTCGAGGCGGTGTAAAGAGGCAAAGATCAACTCTCAAAAGGTCTGGGAACTACAACTCCAAACACTACAAAAAATTAGGATCAGTCAATTGAGACATTGGAAAGATGTCCTTATGATGTCCTTCCGATGTCCATATGACGTCCTTATGATGTCCTTCCGATGTCCAAATGACGTCCTTATGATGTCCTTCCGATGTCAATATGACGTACTTATGATGTCCTTCCGATGTCCATATGATGTCCTTATGATGTCCTTACGATGTCCATATGACGTACTTATGATGTCCTTCCGATGTCCGTATGATGTCCTTCCGATGTCCATATGACGTCCTTATGATGCCCTTCCGATGTCCATATGATGTGCTTATGATGTCCTCACGAGGTCCTAGAGCTGGAAGTCAATCCAGTCAACACCATATCTGAGCTCAGTCGAATTATGAGATCAATGAACTGTAATTCAACGCTCTGAAGGCCCAGGAGCTAAAATTCAACACTCTCAAGAGTCCCAGGAGCTGCAACTCAACACTCTCAAGAGTCCCAGGAGCTGCAATTGAACATTCTCAAGAGTACCAGGAGCTGCAATTCAACACTCAAGAGTCCCAGGAGCTGTAATTCAACACTCAAGAGTCCCAGGAGCTGCAATTCAACACTAAAGAGTCCCAGGAGCTGTAATTCAACACACTTTAAAAGTCCCAGGAGTTTAAAGGTAATCTGATAAAACACTCAGTCAAATAGGACAGTAAAGAAGCGGCTAAGTGGCTCTGGTGTAACTGAACAAGCCCAACAGCTGGAACTCAACTCTGTGAAGTATATTTTAATATTTGAGATAGATTTACGGAAGCATTTCAATGATATTTGGTACTGTAATCGCTTCACACTTAAGTACTGACCAACTTATGTCTCACTTGTTACTTGTAAATGATTCAGATTCAAGTCTCTTTTAAATCTCTTGTCAGTAAGCTAAATAGTTTTTGTCAATGAGCTGAAAAATCTCTTGTTATTGAGCCGAAAACCTCTTCTCAGTATGCTAAAAATCTCTTATGAATGAGCCTAAAATTCATAAAGTACTGTGTCAGAATTTTGGATGTTATAATCTTTCTTTAGACAGCTGGCTCACACGTCAGGCTGGTAATTCAAACCCGCGATTTCGAATCCCACCACCTCACTGAATTATTACAAGGACTCAAACCTACTACTACTATGGAATTTATAGTAACCACTCGACTGCTATCCACTCAAGTTTATTCAGCGAGTAACAGACAGCCGTCATGCCAGGGGTTGTGAGAGTCTTCAGTTTGCATGTTGTCATTCATGAGCTGTTGATGAAGGGACAAGTCAACCATCAGCTCGAGGATGTATAATATAACCTTCTCTGACCAGCTAATCACTGATAATGTAATTGCTAGGCTCTTTGTTAAGATTACCGCTGTCTTGGACGAAAATTCAGAGAAATTAATTTTTCAAATTAAATTTGACTTTAGAATTTGCGACTTTATATAATTATCAGAATAAAACAATACACAAATAACCCGCACATTGAACATAGAAGCTTATGGCGACATTTTAGTCCTAAGTGCGGGTTATGTGTGTGTTGTTCCAGTCACGGTATTCTGCCCTGTTGATCTTTCTTCAGATTAAAACACTGGTTTCTAGTTATTCATGACTATATTGTTGCACATGACAGAACACATCACTGGACACATCAGTGGCAAGAGCAACTGATAATAATCTGTTGATGACAGTATTGTATCTGTTAGAACACTTGCCTAGTCATTGACGCTAACCTCTTATAAATTTACCTATCATTAAATATTACCACTTTCGATTTACTGAAGTCCTAAGATACAGAATGCAGAGCTGTAAAATATAACTTGTGAAATGAATTAACATCTGCAGACATGGCGAGTGCTGCAAACCTTAACGGATAATATTTTTTATTACCTACAGAACTTGATCATCACATACAAACTTGTAGAAAAATGAACAACACATCAGATCTTTCTCCTTGTTCTTGGTCTTGATAAACAGTGTTACGTGTGCTCTAATACGTGTCTTTCCTATACACTTTTATCCTAACACTGTCATCGGCACATGATTCAATTCAATTCAATTCAAAGTTTATTCTCTATAAGGATTACAATGCTGAGTTTACAGAAATTTGGTTATTGTTTGGTTTACATGTAGTAAAATTGTGATTACAGAGTGTACCACTAGAACGCTTAGCATGGCTAGGCATTTCGGGCATACTTAGTTTTATTCTTAATTGTAAAATATTACAAATTATGAGGTAAGTTGGTCTTATGGCTAAGTGACTAAATACTAGTTATGAGTTTAGCAATGTGAATGCTTTTGTTTTGGCACAGTATATAGTTTCAGTATTGGAGTATCACAGGATTCATTATTTTAAGACTGAGATTAATATTTCTGTTTATGGTCAAATGAGTGAGCGAGTGTAAGTGTGAACCACCAGGTGGTATTCGTGTAGTTAGTTGACGAGGTGTATCAGGGAGATAAGATGTTTTCTAATGGTAGTTTTGAAGGTGATGAATGTGTCTGCAGTTCTAGAGTTCTCAGGTAGGGTATTCCAGATTTTAGGGCCTTTGACATACATTGAATTTTTGTAAAGGTTTAGTCGGACACGGGGAATGTCGTAGAGATGTTTGTGTCTGGTGTTATGCCTGTGGGTTCTGTCACAACTATCAAGAAAGCGTTTTAGGTCAAGGTTGATATTAGAGTTTAAGGCCCTGTAGATATAGATTGCAGAGTAGTAAGTGTGGATGTACTGAACTGGGAGTAAGTTTAGATCTTTGAAGAGTGGGGGAGTGTGCTGCCAGGGATGGGATTTAGTGATTATTCTTACTGCAGCTTTTTGTTGGGTTATTATTGGCTTTAGGTGTGTTGCTGCAGTTGATCCCCAAGCACAAATAGCATAGGTGAGGTATGGATAAATAAGTGAGTGGTATAGTGTGAGAAGGGCATTTTGCGGCACGTAGTATCGTATCTTGGAGAGGATCCCAACCGTTTTGGATACTTTTTTTATGTGTTGGATATGGGTGCTGAAATTCAGGTTGTTGTCAAGGTATAAGCCTAGGAACTTTCCCCCATTATTTCTGGTAATTAGAGTGTTGTCAATCTTAATGTTAATTTGTGCATCTCCTGCTCTGCTACCAAACATAATATAGTAAGTTTTGTCAGTGTTAAGCGTAAGTTTATTGGCTGTCATCCAAGTCGATATTTTAATCAGCTCCTCATTCACAATGGTGTTGAGGGTGGCAAGATTAGGGTGAGAGATGACATAAGTCGTGTCATCAGCAAAGAGAATGGGTTTCAGGTGTTGGGATACGTTTGGAAGGTCATTGATGTATATGAGGAAGAGCAGGGGACCAAGGACACTTCCCTGCGGAACTCCAGTATCAAGTGGCCGTGTTGCTGATGCTGTGTCTTTAATGGTGACGTACTGATACCTATTAGTAATGTAAGATTTGAAATAAGCAAGCGCATGGCCTCTTATACCGTAGTGGTCAAGTTTGTGGAGTAGGATTTGGTGGTTTACTGTGTCAAAAGCTTTTCTTAGGTCAATAAAAATTCCTAGTGGATAGGAAGAAACCTTCCATTTAATTTAACTGAATAATAATAATAATATCTTTATTTACTACAAGTACATGTACAAGGTATACGGACCATAGCTGACATCTGTGACATACTACTGTATAGAAAGTCACTTGTTATGCTGAGCATTTCGGGCAAATTAGGTCAGTTTTATCCCAGGATGCGACCCACACCAGTCCACTAACACCCAGGATGCGACCCACACCAGTCCACTAACACCCAGGATGCGACCCACACCAGTCCACTAACACCCAGGTGCCCATTTTACTGATGGGTGAACATAGACAACCGGTGTCAGGAAACCTAGTCAGGCCAGGCCAGGTATTTTTGTATGAGGTGAATAACTACAAATTGTTTACCGTATCCGAGTGTTCCATAATGCTGTAAATCTTCTCACGCTCAGATATCATGTTAATTTTTCAACTAAAATTGACCAGGAAATTATAATTCACTCTCATAAATTTCCATAAAGTAACTGGTCATGATTTAGCTGAGTTGACTTCCCATTATGATACCATAGTTTTGCTTATAGCGTTATTAAGCATATTCGAGAAATTCATTATATATATATATATATATATATATATATATATATATATATATATATATATATATATATATATATATATATATTTATTTAATTTGACTAATAGATGTAATTTCTAACTAGGCAAAACGCTTCAGAGATTATTTTTTCAGCAGTAACTTTCCTTAAAAGCGAGCTGACTCCAAAACCGAAATATTTTTCTGTTCTGAAAATTAACTATGTGTGTGTTTTTCAAATGCGTTTAGCAACCGGAGATAGACGTTTAAAAATATATATATATCGAACAATCTATTTGTCGTAGCACATTATTATCGGCCGAGAGAGTCGATAATAATGATACTCTACGACACATCCAGAGATGTGTAGTCTTTAATTATTTCTGATTTCTTTTGCAATTCTGTTTAAAGACACTGAAATAATTAAATATTCTACGTCTCGTTATCTGAACACAAATACGTCTCCGTTGTACTGATTTCTTATTGTAAATTAAATTGTTCACTCTAACCATTATAACTGGTCTGTTTAGTGTGACTCTGTAGTTATATATATTTGGATTGTTCCAAATTTAAATAAAATCTTTTAGGACTACCTAAGTTTAGATTTGTTACTTAAAGTTCCAGTAAGACAGCCACTAAGATTATCCGTGTAGTTTGTGCTGTTTAATGCAGCTTAATAAGGGAAAATACGTGATCTTGCGTAAAACTCTCATAGTTCTTTTTAGCGAATATAAACTAAATAATTTTTGACCTTTTATTCTATATCAATTAAAAACGTCAAAAATATTTTTCTTCTTATCGCTGAGTGTATTTTGTTCTAGAGAAAATTATTTATCCACTGTAATAATTTAGTTTTCACTCAAATCAAACAAACAAACAAACAATTTCGTAACTTCCAATTTAATCTTTAATAGCGATCTGTCGAAAATTTTCTTAAGAAAGTAACCCAGTTTTCTCGTTCATTTTCTATACCTTGAGCTCCCTTTATTCTGTATAACTTGAGCTTCCTTTATTCAGTATACCTTGAACTCCCTTTATTCAGTATACCTTGAACTCCCTTTATTCAGTATACCTTGAGCTCCCATTATTCTGCATACGTTGAGCAACCATCGTTCTGTATACCTTCAGTTCCCTTTATTCTGTATACCTTGAGATCCCTTTATTCTGTATACCTTGAGATACCTTTATTCTGTATACAATGAGCTCCCTTTATTCTGTATACCTTGAGATCCCTTTATTCTGTATACCTTGAGATATTCTGTATCCTTGAGATCTTTATTCTGTATACCTTGAGATCCCTTTATTCTGTATACCTTGAGATACCTTTATTCTGTATACCTTGAGATCCCTTTATTCTGTATACCTTGAGATACATTTATTCTGTATACCTTGAGATCCCTTTATTCTGTATACCTTGAGATCCCTTTATTCTGTATACCTTGAGATCCCTTTATTCTGTATACCTTGAGATCCCTTTATTCTGTATACCTTGAGATCCCTTTATTCTGTATACCTTTAGATCCCTGTAGAGATACATTTATTCTGTATACCTTGAGATCCCTTTATTCTGTATACCTTGAGATCCCTTTATTCTGTATACCTTGAGATACCTTTATTCTGTATACCTTGAGATACCTTTATTCTGTATACCTTGAGATCCCTTTATTCTGTATACCTTGAGATCCCTTTATTCTGTATACCTTGAGATCCCTTTATTCTGTATACCTTGAGATCCCTTTATTCTGTATACCTTGAGATACCTTTATTCTGTATACCTTGAGATCCCTTTATTCTGTATACCTTGAGATCCCTTTATTCTGTATACCTTGAGATCCCTTTATTCTGTATACCTTGAGATACCTTTATTCTGTATACAATGAGCTCCCTTTATTCTGTCATAGTAGCCCGCTAGATTGAATATAGGAATATAAGGGATTCTGTTGATTCTCAGATGACTGGCGTATAAAACCGTATTTATGTTTTCAAGAATTTATGTTACTTCAGTGATTTTTTTTTACATTTACAAATATTATTTACATAATATTTGATATTTTCTGGTAATCTCCTGCAATGAATAATTGGTGGTGGTTGGTTTAATTTTTTTATTTTTGTGAAGTAAATGGTTACTAGAAGAACCACTGGTACACCACTGATACACCACTGATACACCACTGATACACCACTGATACACCACTGGTACACCACTGATACACCACTGATACGCAGCTTGTATATCACTGGTACACCACTGCTAATCAGCTTCTACACCACTGGTACACCACTTGTACACAGCTTGTACATCACTGGCACACCACTGCTACACAGCTTGTACAACACTGATACACCACTGCTACACAGTTTGTACAACATTGGTTCACCACTGCTACACAGTTTGTACAACACTGATACACCACTGCTACACAGTTTGTACAACACTGATACACCACTGCTACACAGTTTGTACAACATTGGTTCACCACTGCTACACAGTTTGTACATTACTGGCACACCACTGCTACACAGCTTGTACAACACTGATACACCACTGCTACACAGTTTGTACAACATTGGTTCACCACTGCTACACAGCTTGTACAACACTGATACACCACTGCTACACAGTTTGTACAACATTGGTTCACCACTGCTACACAGCTTGTACAACACTGATACACCACTGCTACACATTTTGTACAACATTGGTTCACCACTGCTACACAGTTTATACAACATTGGTTCACCACTGCTACACAGTTTGTACAACATTGGTTCACCACTGCTACACAGTTTGTAAAACATTGGTTCACCACTGCTACACAGTTTGTACAACATTGGTTCACCACTGCTACACAGTTTGTACAACACTGGTGCACCACTGCTACACAGTTTGTACAACACTGGTTTATCACTGCTACACAGTTTGTACAACATTGGTTCACCACTGCTACACAGTTTGTACAACACTGGTGCACCACTGCTACACAGTTTGTACAACACTGGTTCACCACTGCTACACAGTTTGTACAACATTGGTTCACCACTGCTACACAGTTTGTACAACATTGGTTCACCACTGCTACACAGTTTGTACAACACTGGTGCACCACTGCTACACAGTTTGTACAACACTGGTTCACCACTGCTACACAGTTTGTACAACATTGGTTCACCACTGCTACACAGTTTGTACAACATTGGTTCACCACTGCTACACAGTTTGTACAACATTGGTTCACCACTGCTACACAGTTTGTACAACATTGGTTCACCACTGCTACACAGTTTGTACAACATTGGTTCACCACTGCTACACAGTTTGTACAACATTGGTTCACCACTGCTACACAGTTTGTACAACATTGGTTCACCACTGCTACACAGTTTGTACAACACTGATACACCACTGCTACACAGTTTGTACAACATTGGTTCACCACTGCTACACAGTTTGTACAACATTGGTTCACCACTGCTACACAGTTTGTACAACATTGGTTCACCACTGCTACACAGTTTGTACAACACTGGTGCACCACTGCTACACAGTTTGTACAACATTGGTTCACCACTGCTACACAGTTTGTACAACACTGGTTCACCACTGCTACACAGTTTGTACAACACTGGTTCACCACTGCTACACAGTTTGTACAACATTGGTTCACCACTGCTACACAGTTTGTACAACATTGGTTCACCACTGCTACACAGTTTGTACAACATTGGTTCACCACTGCTACACAGTTTGTACAACATTGGTTCACCACTGCTACACAGTTTGTACAACATTGGTTCACCACTGCTACACAGTTTGTACAACATTGGTTCACCACTGCTACACAGTTTGTACAACACTGGTTCACCACTGCTACACAGTTTGTACAACACTGGTTCACCACTGCTACACAGTTTGTACAACATTGGTTCACCACTGCTACACAGTTTGTACAACATTGGTTCACCACTGCTACACAGTTTGTACAACATTGGTTCACCACTGCTACACAGTTTGTACAACATTGGTTCACCACTGCTACACAGTTTGTACAACACTGGTTCACCACTGCTACACAGTTTGTACAACACTGGTTCACCACTGCTACACAGTTTGTACAACACTGGTTCACCACTGCTACACAGTTTGTACAACATTGGTTCACCACTGCTACACAGTTTGTACAACATTGGTTCACCACTGCTACACAGT
Organism: Cherax quadricarinatus; assembly: GCF_038502225.1. Lineage (NCBI taxonomy): Eukaryota > Metazoa > Arthropoda > Malacostraca > Decapoda > Parastacidae > Cherax > Cherax quadricarinatus. The sequence goes on along the minus strand of NC_091292.1, from coordinate 45,320,694 downwards.
TTGTACAACATTGGTTCACCACTGCTACACAGTTTGTACAACATTGGTTCACCACTGCTACACAGTTTGTACAACATTGGTTCACCACTGCTACACAGTTTGTACAACATTGGTTCACCACTGCTACACAGTTCGTACAACATTGGTTCACCACTGCTACACAGTTTGTACAACATTGGTTCACCACTGCTACACAGTTTGTACAACATTGGTTCACCACTGCTACACAGTTTGTATAACATTGGTTCACCACTGCTACACAGTTTGTACAACATTGGTTCACCACTGCTACACAGTTCGTACATCACTGGTACATCCATCTCAATAAATACTCGTACAATAACACAAAAGTTACAATACAGTATAATACAGTATAATACAGTAAGTGGTATGTAATACCGACAAGTAGATGAGTAAGAGACATATGCAACAGTTTGGTACCTTTATTGTTGCAACGTTTTGTCTACATGGTAGACATCTTGACACCTACACTGCAGACGTAGTGGAGGTGCAAGGATGATGTAGCAGTCCATCATCCTCGAAAAGGTAGTTCTGAGGTGGTTAGTCTCTCAGAAGCGCTCATATCCACCGTCTGTAACAATGTGAAGCTGTAACATGAGAATGGGGACTGATATTGCCAAAGGTGAGGTGCAGAAAATCTTGAAGATGACAGAAGAGGCGGGACCCACTAGTGTAAGTAAGAATGTAATAACTGAGAGGCAGTGTAGCAAGCCTAGTGGAACATGCCAAGTAGGTCCTTCTCAAATCCAACCTTTCTCACTTGTAACTAACGATTAGGCAATGAAGCTGTTGCTGTGCTTACTCAGTATTCAACTGAGGAAGCATACTGTACTAGGCGAAAAGATATCAAACTAGTGCACATGAATCTTACTCATCTACGTGTCGGTATAATGTACCATTCAGAGAATTATACATATATGACACTACAAAACACCGCTATCTTTGTACAGAGAACATCGATAATTACATCGTCTAACAACCAGTTAGGGTGAGAAACGTTAAATTTCAGAGGGGGTTGCTCAGCATGGGCCAGTAGGCTTGTTATGGTACCACTTAATTCTTATATTCTTGTTTCTACTAGTGGGCGGCGCCTCTTTTGTCGTCTTCAATACTGTCTGCTCCTCACCTTCAGCAGTAAGTCTCCGTTATCATGCTACAGTTTCACATTGTTCTGGAGTATGAAGCTGAATTCTTTTCCAGCCTGAGGGACTGACCACCTCAAAACTACTTTTACGAAGGTAGTAGACTGATTTCATAATCTTTACATCTCCTCAGCGTCTGCTGCCTCTTCTGTATTCGACTGAAGAAGGCCACTATGTATGCAAAATTTTTAGACAATAAAAATACCAAGCTGTTGTACATGTGTCTTACTCATCTACAAGTAATAACTCTAGTCTATGTCTTCCATCTACTCATATTACTCTACAAATTCCATTACATTTTTTCTACTATGATATGGTGTACTTTTTCCTTGTATTTTCATGTCAAATGTAAATGCCTTCTACTTTGCTATCCTTGTCTCTAACGTCTAGAATCTAGATGATACAGGATAGTCCTGTATCTAGACAGAAGTAGACAGTTCGGTAATTATTTACTTTACCTTTTTTATTTTGTTTGCAAAGTCTACAATATTAAACTGGGTGTTTGGAATCAGTTTAGTTTTTTGTCCTATGAAGAAAAAGTATTTTTTAATGGTAACCGAAGATAAACAATATAACCTTATCCAAGTCATCCTAACCTAACCTAGTATTGTGTTCATAACCTAGTTTATTATTTTGTTGGTTACCATGAAGTTTTTTCCCATAGGCCTAACATATAAATGCATCCGTTACACACCCCACAAAATGTACAAGAATTTACATAATAAGAGATATTTACGCTGAAATCCGATCAGCTAGAGTATATTATCACAGTTGGGCTTCTCAGCAAGCAGCTTCCCTGTGGATTCCCAAGTCCTCTGCTATCCTTTTTTTCACGTTCTTCCTACAGAACTCAGGGTGATACCTCACAGGATTCTCCTTTTTTTATCTCGATGTCTAATACAAAGATCCTTCCATCATTTCTTGTTATTTCAGTCTTATTTTTCTGTAAGTTGCTAGCTTAATTAGATTTAAATCCTATCGATTACTCAAAGAGATTTTAAGCTTCACGTAACCTGTTCACCACTAGTTAATTAACGATACCTTAGATGTAAACTGTGGGTTTAGTAAGCTCTCAACAGACATACACCTCTGACGTAATCATCTCTACAGGTTACAAGTTACTTTATATGCTCTTATTTAGTAACACTGAAATCTTTCATTTTAATTAGTTCTCTTTCGTCTCTCACTTTATTAGTTTCTCTCTCTTCTTCTTACCTTATTTTTATTGGCCGACTCATATTCTATATCGGTGTTAAAAAAAAATTCATGCATCCTACACAGCGTGTGTGTGTGTGTGTGTGTGTGTGTGTGTGTGTGTGTGTGTGTGTGTGTGTGTGTGTGTGTGCATTCATTGAACCGTGCTCACAAAGTTTTATTTGTAAATTCAAGATTCAGGCTCCTGAACCAACCTCTTAACTTCAGTTAACGGCCGGCATTCATTAGGTCTTCTTGACTTTCTGAGGTCCATCATACCTTCTCCTGAAACTGTGCATGAAAGCTGCCTTCACCAACTCTACATAAAATTCATTCCAATAATTTTCCAACTTGTTACAGAAGAACATGAGAATGGAGGAACACTGCAATAGGCCTACTGGCCCATACAAGGCAGGTCCTTCCCAAAATCCACCTTTAGCGCCCACCAATCTGTTCAGCCTTTTCCTCAGTAGTCCCTCTCGTCTCTGCGCCTTGCATTTCCCTTCTGTTCCTATCTGCTCTTTAGATACATCTGAATACCTTGTTTGTCGTGTTCATGTCTTCTTTAGTCCTCTGTGTGTGTGCGTTTGGTACTGTCACTGACTTTTGTTTACTATGGCTCACTTCCAACTCCTGTGTGTAATTACTCAACTGGAAGTTGACATCTGTGCTCCCATTGACATGTTTAACACAGTACACCCATCAGGAAATCTTACTATCGTCAAATGAGATCGACCGTCCTCACGAGACTCCCAATTTCCCAGTGAAAGAAATTTCTAGCTGTTCAGCCACTGAGAGAAGCTTCGAATATTCATCAACTGAAAGAAGTTTCCCACTGTGCTCCAAATGAATAAAATTCATTCTCACTTCACATCTACTGAAGGAAGTTTCTCACTGTGCATCCACTGAGAAATATTTCCCACTATAAAAGCACTGAAAGAAATTTTTTACTCATCACCAATTGAGATAAGACCCTCACTGTAATAAATTTCTCACTGAGGGAAGTTACCCGCTGTATGCCCACTGGGAGAAGTTTTCCAGTGTACGCTGAGACATGTATTCCACTGTACACTGAGAAGTTTTCCACTGTACACTCTATTCGGGAAATTTTCTGTTGTGCGCCCACTGTACATGCACTGATGTGAGATTTACAAAGAACATCCACCTAAAGGTTTCCCCACTTTACACCGATTTAATCAAGGTTCACACTGTACATTAAATGGCGAAATATCTTCATAGAACATTCTCTGAGAGATATCTCCTACTGTACACACATTTAGGGAAGTTCCTTAAGTACACGGGAAAGAGAAGTTTCCACTGTACACCTACTGAGAGAAGTCTCACTCAGTACACCCACTGAGAGAGGTCTCACTCAGTACACCCACTGAGAGAAGTCTCACTCAGTACACCCACTGAGAGAAGTCTCACTCAGTACACCCACTGAGAAAAGTCTCCCACAGTACATCTACTGAGAGACGTATGCCACAGTACACCCGCTGAGAAAAGACTCCCACAGTACATCTACTGAGAGAAGTATCTCACAGTTCACCCACTGATAGAAGCCTCGCATAGCATCCCACTGAGAGAAGTATGCTACAATACATCCACTGAGAGAAGTATGCTACAATACATCCACTGAGAGAAGTATGCTACAATACATCCACTGAGAGAAGTATGCTACAATACATCCACTGAGAGAAGTCTCCCAAAGTACACCCACTGAGAGAAGTTTTCCTCAGTACATCCACTGAGAGAAGTCTCCCACAGTACACACACTGAGAGAGGCTTTACTCAGTACACGCACTGAGAGAAGTCTCCCACAGTACATCCACTGAGAGAACTCTCCCACATTACACCCACTGAGAGAACTCTTCCACAGTAAACCCACTGAGAAAAATCTACCACAGTACACCCACTGAGAGAAGTCTCCCACAGTACACCCACTGAGAGAAGTCCCCCACAGTACACCCACTGAGAGAAGTCTCCCACAGTACACCCACTGAGAGAAGGCTCACTCAGTACACCCACTGAGAAGTTTCCCCACAGTACCCACTGAGATTTTGATCCCGTAGTTGCTGTGCACCACTATAATAAGTGTTCTCTGCACTCCATTACTTCACATCACAGAACAAAACAATACTCACGGGTCATTATGAACATTTTCTTCTTCCAGATATATTCAGCGTAAGAGTTCCCATTTTTCTTCACCAATTAGAGTAGAATGACAGCAGGGGAGGTTCAGGGTGTACTCACCTTGCGCCTCAAACACTCATTACATATCCACGAGCACCTCCTCGAGTACTAATTTGCACTTTCCCCGAATTTGTAATTGACCATCGCACTTTCGAAGTATCACAGGGGAGGAGACAACAGGAGGAATAACGTGAAGCAAAGGAGGGGGAATAAAAAAAGACACTCAGAGAGTGTTGAACACGACGCGCCCTGATGCCTGGCACTGCCTACCCGCGCACACTACCACTCTAGACCGGCACAACAGGTGAGGACAACTGCCCCACCGATACTGAGCCGCGCACCTCCACCACACCTCCACCACCACCACGACCACCGCCGCCGCCACCACCACCACCACCAACATCACCGCCACAGTCAGTGGGAGGGACTCAGGAAGGGGCAGAGCCCAGCCCTCCTTCCCTCCCCGAAACACCGACGCCAACGTGCGTATGTCGGCTTTAGTAGGACACACTGGATGGTCTTCGATTTTCACTGGTGTTACAGATGTTTCTGACGTATTATTCAATACTATTTTACTTCCCCTTTCTCTGTAGATGATCACACACACACACACACACACACACACACACACACACACACACACACACACACACACACACACACACACACACACACACACACACACACACACACACACACACACACACACACACACACACACACAGGGGCTCAGAGGAGAATGGTTCTGTTAAGGAAGACTAGATGGAAGAGCAATGTAAAACGATGGAACAAGAGTGGGAGAGCAAGCTAGGTGAGTTTTCTGCAAAAATAGAGGCAGAGCTTTCTGCAAAATTGGAAAAGAGGATGGATGAGAAGAAATGGGAGTCACAAGTCGAAACCACAGAAGCCAAGATAAGGGCCCTAGAATATGAGGTAAATAGGTTGAGGCGAGTTACAGGGGTATTACCCAGACGAGACATGGCATCTGAAGCTGGTGCATCCCTACTGAACGAGGAGTCCACCTGAAAGGAAGGAGACATAACTTATGCTAAGGCCCTATCAGCCCACCAAGCAGGGCCGAGGAATGAAGGGGGAGAGCAGTGGGAGCTGGGATAGTGGTAAGGGAGGAGGAGAAGGTGGAGAGGGGGATAGATCACATGCAGGGGCACGACCATGCAACCAAGAGCTATAGGATAAAATAAGGGAGAAAATGGCCATGTACAAATAGGAACCAGAGACAGAGAGGGAGAGGCAATGGGAGGAGGAGAAGGAAAAGTCAGTGTTTATTCATGGGCTTCAGGAGAGCTAGGGAAGGACAGACAATGAAAGATGGCAGGAAGAAAAACAAGAGATTGAAAACATCATCAAAGAAACAGACAAAGAGAACATAACTGAGATAGTAAATTTTCAGAGAACAGTGGGGTATTTGAAGGGGAGAAATTGGCCAGTCATGCTGATTTTCAAGACAGAAACAGTGCAACACAGGATCCTGCAAGAGAAAGCACAGCTGAAGGAATTTTCAACATACAAGAAGGTGCTCCTAGACCGAGAAGAACAAAAACAGAACGATAGCAGATAAGAGGACACAAAAGTGAAAGGGGCTACGAAGAGAGACAAGGACAGAATCAGCAGAGGATGACCAGAGCAGGGCAGAGCAACAAGCACATAAACACACACAGAACCACCCCAGAACCCCAAAACCAAACATGCTATCCCAGCACAAACCACAATCCACACTTACAACCCCCACCTGACAATATGCTGTAAAATCCTACAGCACACTGCCAGGTCCCCCACCCACACAGACCCCCTAAAACACAGTGTTGGAGAGGAAGTTGAAGGAATGGTACACCAACGCTGATGGAATAATGAATAAGTGCGAGGAGTGACACGAAAGAGTCAAAGAGGCATCACCAGACATCATAGCTATCACAGAAACCAAGCTCACATCAATGATAACAGATGCCATCTTTCCAATGGTATATCAGATCCTGAGGAAAGACGGAGGGAACAGAGAGGATGGAGGAGTGACACTGCTCATCAAAAACTGATGGGATTTTGATGAGCTGGAAAGAGGAGACAGAGGAGAAGCAAGAAATTACATAATAGGAGCACTTCAGTCTGCAGGTCCCATGGAGGAAATTGCAGTGATGTACAACCCACCACAGAACTCCAGGAAGCCAAGGCAAGAGTATGACAAGAATAATAGAGCGAAGGTTGACACACTGGCTGAAGTGGCCAGAAGGACTCATGAGCGCAAGGCATAGCTCCTGATCATGGGCGACTTCAACCACAAGGAAATCGACAGGGAGAACCTGGAGCAACATGGGGGCCTAGAAATGTGGAGAGCTAAGATGATGGAGGTGGTACTGAAAAACCTCATGTACCAACACGTAAGGGACACTACCAGAAAGGAGACGGTGAACCAGCGAGACTGGACCTAGTGTTCACCTTGAGTAGTGCAGATATTGAGGACATCACATATGAAAGACACCTCTGGGCCAGTGATCATGTGGTTCCGAGCTGTAAATAAATAGCAGAGTTACATGTGAAGAGGAAAGCAGGAAGGGCTGGACGAATGAAGCCAAAATACAAGAAAGGGGACTATGCAGGAATGAAGAATTTCCTACATGGGGTGCAGTGGGACAGAGAACTGGCAGGGAAGTCAGTAAACGAGATGATGGCATATGTGATGACAATATAAAGGAAGCTGAGGAGAGGTTTGTACCCAAGAGTAACAGAAATAATGAGAAAACCAGGTGTAGGGGTGTAGGGAGGCCAAAACCAAGTGTGCTAGAGAGTGGAAGAATAGAAGGCAAAGAACCCAGGAGAATAAGAAGAGCAGTTGCAGAGCCAGAAATGAATATGCACAGGTAAGAAGGAAAGCCTAACGACAATACGAAAATGACATAGCAGCAAAACCCAAATCTGACCCAAACCTATTGTACAGCCACATCAGGAGGAAAACAAGTCAAGGATCAGGTATTCAGGCTGAGGAAGGAAGGAGGGAAGTTCACAAAAAATGACTGCGAAGTATGTGAGGAGCTCAATTTGAGATTCAAAGAAGTGTTCACATAGGAGACAGCAGGGACTCCAGAAAGATGGAGAGGTAGCATACACCATCAAGTGTTGGACACAATACATACAACGAGGAAGAAGCAAAGAGACTGCTAAGCGAGCTACATACCTCAGAGGCGACGGGGCAGGATAACATCTCTCCATGGATCATGAGAGAGGGAGCAGAGGCACTATGTGTAGCACTAACAACAATCTTCAACACGTCTATCGAGACAGGGCTACTACCTGAGGTATGGAAGACAGCAAATGTAGTCCCAATCTTTAAAGGAGACAGACACGAAGCATTAAACTACAGACCAGTGTCACTGACATGTATAATATGCAAGGTCATGGAGAAGATTATCAAGAGAAGAGTGGTTTAGTACCTAGAAAGGAATGAGCTTATCAGTGACAGCCAGCACTGTTTCAAGGATGGAAAAATCCTGTGTCACAAACGTACTGGAGTTCTATAACAGGGTGACAGCAGTAAGACAAAAGAGAGAGGGGTGGGTAGACTGCATTTTCTTAGATTGTAAGAAGGCGTTTGACACAGTTCCACACAAGAGATTAGTGCTAAAGCTGGAGGACCAGGCAGGGATGACAAGGAAGGCACTACAGTGGATAAGGGAATACCTGTCAGGAAGACAACAGCAAGTCATGGCATGTAGCAAGGTGTCAGAGTGGGCGCCAGTAACGAGCGGGGTTCCACAGGCGTCAGTATTAGGACCGGTGCTGTTTCTGGTATTTGTGAATGACATGACGAAAGGAAGAGACTCCCAAGTGTCCCTGTTCGCAGATTATGTGAAGTTGATGAAAATAATTCAATTGGACGAGAACCAGACAGAACTACAAAGGGATCTGGACAGGCTGCAGGCCTCGTCCAGTATTACAACCCAGGAGTCCCAAAGGCTTGTTATCCTGAGTGTAAAGGAAGAAAAAAAAAACACAGCAAAGAACTTTTGAAAATATATTATCCTTAACCAGTTTAGAACAGAAGTATGTACACTATATAAACTATATACAACAATAGGTATTAGTGCACTCCACGGTAAGCAAGGCAGAATAGAAGCCACTAGAGAGCAGACCGTGCTTCAGCCAGCTCTAGAATTGGAATGACAAGGGCAGACAGGTGTGTGGTACCACAACACCTCTGCAATTGCTAAACCCATCTTCTCATTGGCTGGAACCTGGGTACTGAATGAACAACGGGGCCCCATCGTTAACCCTTAGCACCTGGTTTCCTGGTTGGGGGAGATAGCCTTTCAATGAGGGTGTGTACATGCGCCGAATAAAGGTTACGTACTCTTTGCATGCCACATCCAGCAACTGGCAAAATGGAGTTCAACCCACACCAAGTGCAAAGTCATGAAGATTGGGGAAGGGCAAAAAAGGCCACAGACGAAGTACAGTCTAGGGGGCCAGAGACTACAAACCTCACAAACGGAAAAGGATCTTGGGGTGAGTATAACGCCAGGCACATATCATGAGGCGCACATCACCCAAATAGCTGATACACATTATGGGCGCCTAGCAAACGTAAGAACAGAATTCCGACATCTTAATAAGGAATCGTTCAGGACCCTCTACACTGTGTACGTTAAGCCCATATTGATGCAGCAGCAGTTTGGAACCCCCACCTACCCATACATATAAGGAAACTAGAGAAAATGCAAAGATTTGCAACAAGGTTAGTCCCAGAGGTAAGGGGTATGTCCTACGAGGAGAGGTTAAGGAAAATCGACCTGAAGACACTGGAAG
>NC_091292.1:45178829-45308829 GCF_038502225.1 Cherax quadricarinatus | reverse complement strand
TCTTAGCTATGCAAGACAAGCCACATGGGGTGGAAATCTTTAGCTTAAGGACTTTCACGCTTCTCAGTGCATCATCAGGAGCTATGCAATGTTGCAAGGCTGCAACTGAATGAGTGAATAGTGCAGTGCGGGTGTATTCCCTGCTGCTGGCTCTCTTAGAATGTGGGCCAATGGTTAGTGTTACACCCGGCACTACCACCATCTCCATCTCCCCCATATGGGGTAAGAGGGTTCTGAGAAGTCAAGAATTATGTAATTAGAAGATATAATAGTCTGCTTCAGGCTTTTTCTTGCCGTTTAGAACAGGTCATGTTACTTGAGAAAATGTGTTTCTCACTGGATATTATATATATATATATATATATATATATATATATATATATATATATATATATATATATATATATATATATATATATATATAATATATATATATATGGATTGCTATTATTCTGTGTAACCTTTTTAATTAATAAAAAAAAGGGGGTGAATGTGCTATTTATCTGTTTAAATGCCCTGTTCTAGAGAACTTAAATGTTCTCAGTCTCAGGGGTACCGAGGAGTATCTCTTCATATTTTCCTAAATATTGTCTACTATTCTTCTCAGTATCGATTAATATGCCTTACTTGGGATTCTTCTATACCATTCCTATAATTTTTCTATGATCCAGATTTCTACTTCTAATATCCTTTAACCCACTACCTATGTTATCAGGAAATCTTGTGTACCCGTCAGTGTATGGTACAATCATAACTTAATGCGTTATATAATCATACGCTCATTGACATATCATAGTGTTTTGGTGCATAGACAACTGGTCGAGAATCACCAATTCATCCACAGACCACCTGGCATAATGAGCTGTCCTTTGATTTTGTATAGCATTGTTGTTTAAGGATGTGTACGATAAACTCCACTAAATAGCTATCGAGCTTATATAACCCATAATTTGAGTTATATACGGTATTCCTGTCATGTTTCAAGAGAGAGAAGATTCAATTATGTTTCTTTCTATGACAGAACTGTTTGGTACAATAATTTGGGCAGCATCCCAACCCGGTGGGTGATTACAGGAGCTAACGTGGTTAAAGATAGCGTTCGACTCCTGCCTGTCCTGACGGAGTAATTATGTTGGGCTGTTCTGGTTTCCAGAATTTTACCTGTTTGACCAATATATGAGAGAGGACACTGAGTATATGGGGCCTTGTAAACCCCACCAACTTTGATGGAGTGTGTGTTTTTAATCAGTCTTTGTTTCACTGTCCCAGTGTTTTTGAAAGCAAGGTTTATATTGATCTTTTTTAATGCCTCACTCAGGCAAACCAGGTTCTCATTGTACGGTAAAACTAGTACATTTTTCCTGGCAATCACTTCCTTAGGTTCAGTCCTGTAGAAAGTCTTTCTTGCTGACATTAGTGCCTTTTCAACAAAATCCCTAGGATATCTCAGTTTTGTGGCTATGTGGAATATCTTGCTGATTTCGTCCTCTAGGTACTCTGGAGTGCAGATGCGCAAGGCTCTCAATAACATTGTGAGGAACACACTCCTTTTTACCCTGGTTTCATGATTGGAATAGTAGTGAATGTATGACGACACATTGGTGGACTTCCTATAAACACTAAATTTAAATTTTCTATCAACACGATGGATTAAAACATCTAGGAAAGGCAAAGTGTTGTTTGTTTCATGTTCTGTAGTGAACTTAATGGAAGGTACTAACCTATTGAGTCTAGGTAGGAACTCATCAATGCTTTGATCTCTCAGCAATTTGCAAAAAACATCATCTACGTATCTGAACCAACTAGCTTTATCTGGGAGAATGTCATTAAGAAGTCTGGTCTCAGAGAATTTCATGTACAAGTTGCTGACTAAAGGGCTAAGGGGATTTCCCATTGCCATGCCTTGTTTTTTGAGCATAGTATTTCCCTTCAAACACGAACTTACAATCAGTAATACAAAGTTTTATCAATTCAGTTATTATTTAGTGGGGTAGGGCATGGGGAATGTTTCTGTTTCCTCTTCTAGGCACGAAAGGAAGTCAGGGACAGGAACTTTGGTGAACAGAGCTGTGACATCAAAGCTCACTGGGATAAAGTCATGAGGGACATTAAATTTCTGAAGTCTTTCGGGAAGGTCAACGTTGTTTATAATATGTGCATCCGAGATCATACCTACTATGGAAGTTAGAAGTTTAAGCAGCCATTTAGATAGGTTATATGTTGCTGAGCCTACTGAATTTATAATAGGAAGAGCTGGTTACCCTGGCTTATGAGTCTTGATTACCCCATAAAGATATGGTAGAATTGCTGACCTAGCCGGGTCGAGGTTTGTCATGCTATTGTGAGATGTAATCATACCAAAAACACAGAGGGGAAAAAACTGAAAGATAGAACACACATAGACAGAAGAAAGCAAAACAAAGAAAGAAAAAAAAAAGGAGGAGAGGTAGAGAAAGGAGAAGAATCATGCCAGTTCACGATTGCTCTGAAGTTTGGAGCATTTGGCAATGTAATGAGTAAGAAAAGTATCTACAGAGACACAGCAAGGACTAAGATTTATTACAAGGAAAGTTGTGCATAAGGGAAGCTTCAACAAGACGGCGACTCTGAAGGCTAGAAGTATGATAGATATTTTAACAGAAGACCAGTCAAAAGGTTGACTATGATCTCTAACACGACAGAAAAGAACATTATTATTATCGGCAAGCCGAACACCTTTTTGTGTTCTTTGAGTCTGCCAGAAAGAGAGCCGCCAGTTTCTCCAAACTACTTATGAGGACAAGAGGAGCATGAAATACAGTAAACATCAGGGGCATTTATAGCAGGAGGAGAGGTATTTACTTTCTGTTACTATTACTATTTCTACCACTGCTTCCGCTACACTCCTCACCACTACCACTCTTCCTCTCTTTATCCTCTCCCCGACCCCTCGCCTATTTGTATTGGCTCCCTCACTCTTTTGTGTTAGTGTGACCTTGTAAATGGTGCAAATTGGACCGAAACGTCGTTGTAAGCTCCTCTCTCCTATGTGTTGGTTATTTGTGTATTGTTCCAGTCACGGTATTGTGCCGTTTTGTTCTTTCTTTCTCCTATATGTTCTGATCTCCGAAGCAATTTTTTATCAATGCACCTAGCAGAAACAAGCGGAGGAATATACAGAGAAAGATCGTAGTCAACAGGATTCGACACCACATCAAGGGAGTCCGACTAGCTTCACCAAGTGAAGCTCTAGGCCACTCAGCCACAGATGCCTCAAAAGCTAATAAGCCAAAAGGGTTCTTCGTGTAAACAGGTGAAAGATTAGGAACAAGATAGGTCCATTTGTCAGTGGGTAGCCCACTGACAGTAACAAAGAAATGTGTTCAAGCTTCAGAACTCATTTCCTCTCATTTTTTCCGCACGTAGGTTCTAGAGAAATTAAAGAAATAACAAATTATACAGGTCAGGACAAATATAACTTATGCACGATCAAAATCACTAATGACATGATACTCAGAAAAGTAGATAATTAAAACGAAACAATTCCCCGGGCCTTATGAACGGTTCTCAAGGGTTATAAAAGAATGTAAGGAGGAACTTAGGAGACCATTTGATAGTCTTTTCAACATATTACTATAAATTGGCATAGTGCAGCATATGTGGAAAATGGCAAATGTGATACTTAGTTTCAGAGCTGGAGATAGGTCGATAAATGAGACACTAAGAGAAAGAGGAAGAGAGAGAGACAAGAGAAAGAGAGAGGATTCTGCTCTTGACTCTCGCCCAGGCAGGTCATAGCAGCTCTCCTTACTTACTCTGTCTCCCTACGATCCCCGTTGGGGAGGGGAACCTTTACCAGCGTCGTCTTTGCCTTGACTTACACGATGAACTACGCAAATCGTGTAAAGATCAAGTCAAAAAATGGTACCGTTGATGATTCAACGAAGATTGCTCTTGCAACTGTTGTTCAGGGAGCACTGCAAGTGAAATTCAACACCATATTGTCACTGAAAGAAGCATACATTGTTGTGTGTCACGATGATGCTGAAGCAGAGAAGATACTCACTACAGAAGCCATCACTACTCTTACTACTCAAGGGTTTACTGTTACATCATCTCCTGCCCTCAGAGCAAGGAAATCAGTATTCCTTAAAAAACTTGACAAGATTCTGACTTCTCAATCAATTGCTGAACTCAAGTCATCCATCGAGACGCAAAATACTTGGGCTACTGTTGATAGCATTACAAAAATCCCAAATGCAACGTCCATGCTCAAGATCACCTTCACCGACGTGAACATGGCTGCCACTGCTCTGAACGAAGGTCTTGCTGTCTACTACTACTACATCAGTCCCACCTACATAGAAGCAGAGAGATATCACTACATCCAACATTGCTGGAGCTGTTATTCATACCATCACACCACCAAAGCATGTCCAGTAAAAGACAAGAAGTTCTGCACTACATGTGGTAGTGAGGGACACGCCTTCAGTTCCTGCACCGCTGCTGCTCCACCTCAACCAGCGTGCTTAAACTGTAAGAGTAATGACCACCATACACTGGCAGCAAAATGTCCTACAAGAAAGGATATAATGAAGAAAACACAAGATGCAGCAAAGAAAAAAACCTACTAGCAACACTCCAACGTATGCAGCAATTGCAAAGATACAAGCAAACACTACAAAATTACTTCAAGCATCTACTCAGCCCGCCTCCACCATCATCACTCCTCCAACATGTAACGTAACCAAGATCCACTACTGTTTACTATATGCTCACATGCAGAACATGGCTGTACCTGGATCCTTTAACTCTACCATCAACGAGTTATTTGCATTAAATAATATGCCATCATTCAAATTCCCAGCATCTCCACCTTCGGAAGAAATACTAAAATTCACCAAGGAACTAATTACCACCGCTGAGCCAGCAGCTCCAACACCACCAACACCACCAACACCTAGTGACGTCACTAAAACGTCTCCTATTCGTCGATTGGCTCGTCGTGGCGGCATTCCTTCGCCTCCGCTCACCGCTGCTCAAATGGACCAATCAGAAGCCACGATTCCACCACAGTCTTCTAAACACTCGGTAGTGAAGACAACATTGAATGAACCTCCAATGCTGCAACCACCAACAAAAACCTCACCAGTCATCACTCGACGTATTAATACAGAAGACCAACACCGAAATCAATATCTACACTGGAAAGATATAACTTTTTATACGACTCCTGACCAAGAACCCACCATGAATGTTGACACTTTGTACGAGAAATTACACGACAGAACAGTCAAGTTTACAAATCGTAGAGGAACCCACTGCTCCTTCACAACACTCAGGATGACCTTTGACCAGTTACAAGCCGACCCAGCATTTCGACCCAAGATTACAAGACTACTCATCGTTTCCTACCAACAATTGCACAACATAAGGAATGCCTCCAACACTGAAGAAATGAAGTAACTCCTGACTCACACTATAACGACACCTGACCAATCAAGAAGCTAGCCTCCCTTGACCACACCTCCAGCTTCTACCAGCCGCCAATCAGCATCAAGATGCAGCAATCTACCATCCAGCAAGTTGCAGTCAGCACCTGCAGAGTTCCTGCTGTCTTCTACGTCGTCTTCGTCATTGTTTATCCAGGCTTAGCAGTTGGGTCTAGTCCTGACTCTTCTCTCTTCGACTCAAGACATTTCTCTCACCATCTATTCTTCGCACTGTCCCCACTTGCCCCTCGCCCCTCGTGTGTCCTTACCTGTGAGTCCTGATCTGATCTGATGAGACACTTGTGAAACATTTCGGTATTCATATTCTAGAAACGTTTCGCCGACCCGTAGCTTCTTCAGTGATCTACATCAATGATCTACCGAATGCATCACAGCTACTCAAACCCATATTATTTGCAGATAATACTACATATGTATTTTCCCACCCAAACGCAGTCATACTAGCAAACACAGTCAGTGTTGAATTACAGAATATATCTGCCTGGATGATGACTAACAAACTTACCCTGAACACTGATATACCTCGTGTCCATATCACACTGTGTAAAAACTCTATGTACATAAAGGGCCCCAAAATGTGGAATTCATTTCCAGAAGATACTAAAGTAACCCGGTCTGAAAATCAATATAAGACTCTTCTCAAAAGCCATTTAATCACCCTAGACTAAACGCTAAATACTCAGTACACACATACTCACTTATGTTCTCCTACATCATAACTTCAACAATCACTTTGAACCTTTTATCCATTGTTGACAGGAATATAATTGAATCATTATTTTCACAAAAAGCATTTTCGAATATATGAATGTATCTTTGTCTTATACAAATTTTGATTCATTTATAATTAATAATCTACTGTACAACTATGAAATAATTACTATCCTACTGTACAACTATGATATACTCCTTAGTGTTAAGTAGTCAGTAAGTCAATAATGTTAAGTTGGCCCATAATACCTAGGCATAATAGAGGCTCTCTTTACATTGCAACCCACTGTTGTATATACATAATCTCAATGTACTGTTTGCAAAGACATAAAATAAATAAAATAAATAAATAAATAAATAAATAAATGCGGAGAACGGTGGGAGATGAGAAAGAGTTTGAGGCACTTCGTCCGTCAACCTGGCATCAGGTACTTTGTCCGTCATCCTGGCATCTTTCGTGTTCATAAGACGCCAGGAATCGATATCTGAAATCGACGCCTGGAATCGACGCCTGGAATCGACGCCTGGAATCGACGCCTGGAATCGACGCCTGGAATCGACGCCTGGAATCGATGCCTGGAATCGACGCCTGGAATCAATGTATTCAGTCCTTCAGCACTGAACACATCGATTCCAGGCTGAGGGGACTGATTACCTCAAACTCCTCTCCTTACACCGTTCTTCTTTGTACGGGATTGATGAAGCCATAGTATGACGACACATTTCCTCAATAAAGATTCCCATATGTTGCACAGGTGCCTCACAAGTCACTATCTTCAGCAAGAAAGTACATATCAAATGTCTCCCCGAGGACGCTGTTCTCCGTATAAGGGTGAACATCCATGAGAGTCGTCCTGGCGCCTGGCCTCCCAGGTAACATTAGTGCGACGGTACACAACACTTAGCATTCGGCTCGTGGTATTACACCAAATAACAGTAACTTCGAGAAAGCTTTCAGCAGAGTTGAGAGAAAAGTCATTAGCATGATATTCATTTAGCATGATAGCCATTAAGAATGATAGTCGTTCAGCATTATAGTCTTTAATTACAAAAGACATTAGGCATGATAGTAATTAAGATTTTAAATTATTAAGACTGATAAGCATTTAGCAAGATAGTCTATAAATATATTAATCATTTAGCATGATTGCCAGTAATCATGATAATTATTAACCATGACAGCCAATAAGCAAGAAGGTTATAACTCAATCAGAATGATAACCATTATTACAGACATAAAGTATGATACAAAACTTGATAGTTATTAGGGATTATAGTTATTAGACGAGGAATATAAAGTTACAATACCATGCCTGGAACAAATCGCAAATCAAACGAAGTTATGAAAGGAACTTATGACAACGTTTCGACCATTGCTAAGTCACAACTGTTGTGATTTGGCGATGATTCTGGACGACCGAAACGTCGGGATGGGTTACCTTCCCTGTATGCGGTATTTGTTTCCATATTAGTCATGATAATTATCAAGGATGATATTTACTAAGGATGATAGTTAACAAGGTTGTTAGTTATCAAGGATGATTGTTATCAAGGATGATAGGTATCAAGGGTGATAGTTAACAAGGATGATAGTTGATAAATTAGACACATGTTCAACTCTTGGGTATCTTTATTGAGGAAACGTTTCGCCACACAGTGGCTTCATCAGTCCATACAAAGGAGAATTTTGAAGAACAGGAGGAGAATGAGGTTGTGACACCACCTACGACTGCTGCACCTCTCCTGCCATACGGTTTATAAGCTGCTTCTCCGCTCATATGCCGTATTCTATTCAAGATTGATGGACTGACCACATCGACTCAAGGTTGAGGGACTGATTACCTCATTCTCCTCCTGTTCTTCAAGATTCTCCTTTGTATGGACTGATGAAGCCACTGTGTGGCGAAACGTTTCCTCAATAAAGATACCCAAGAGTTGCACATGTGTCTAATTTATTAACATGTCGGTTCTCTGAACCATTCATCTACAAAGGATGATAGTTATCAAGGATTATAGTTATCATGGATGATTGTTATCAAGAATGATAGGTATCAAGGCCGACAGTTAACAAGGATGATATTTACCAAGGATGATAATTAATAAGGTTGATAGTTAACAAGGATGATTGTTATCAAGGATGATAGGTATCAAGGCTGACAGTTAAAAAGGATGATGGTTATCAAGGATTATAGTTATCAAGGATGATTTATCAAGGATGATAGTTATCAAGGATGATAGTTATCAAGGATGATAGCTATCAAGGATGATTTATCAAGGATGATAGTCATCAAGGATGTTAGTTATCAAGGATGATAGTTATCAAGGATGATAGTTATCAAGGATGATAGTTATCAAGGATGATAGTTATCAAGGATGATTTTATCAAGGATGATTTATCAATGTTGATAGTTATCAAGGTTGATAGTTATCATGGATGATATGAAAATTATAATGGATGATAGTTATCAAGGATGATAGTTATTAAGGTTGATAGTTAACAAGGATGATAGTTATCAAGGTTGATAGTTAACAAGGATGATAGCTATCAAGGAAGATTTATCAAGGATGCTTTATCAAGGTTGATAGTTATCAAGGTTGATACTTATCATGGATGATATGATAATTATCATGGATGATAGTTATCAAGGATGATAGTTATTAAGGTTTATAGTTAACAAGGATGATAGTTATCAAGGAAGATTTATCAAGGATGTTTCATCAAGGTTGATAGTTATCATGGATGATAATAAGTCATCAAGTTTGATCGTTGTCAAGGTTGATAGTTATCAAGGTTGATAGTTGTCAAGGATGATTTATCAGGGTGATAGTTATCATGGATATAGTTATCATGGATGATAGTTAACAAGGATGATAGTTAAGAAGAATGGTAGTTATCAAGGATTATAGTTATCAAGGATGATAGTTAACAAGAATGATAGTTATCAAGGATGATAGTTAACAAGAATGGTAGTTAACAAGGATGATAGTTATCAAGAATGATAGTTATCAAGGATGATAGTTAACAAGAATGGTAGTTATCAAAGATGATAGTTATCAAGAATGATAGTTATCAAGGATGATATTTATCATGAATGATATTTATCAAGGATGATAGTTATCATGGATGATAGTTATCAAGGATAACAGTAATCAAGGATGATACTTATCAAGGACGATAGTTATCGACTGTAATAGTTATCAAGGATGATTTATCAAGGATGATAATTATCAAGGATGATAGTTAACAAGGATGATTTTTCAAGGATGATAATTATCAAGGATGATAGTTATCAAGGATGATAGTTATCAAGGATGATAGTTATCAAGGGTGATAGTTATCAAGGATGATAGTTATCAAGTGATAGTTATAAAGGATGATAGTTATCAAGGATGATAGTTATCAAGGATGATAGTTATCAAGGATGATTTATCAAGGATGATAGTTATCAAGGATGATAGTTATCAAGGCTGATAGTTATCAAGGCTGATAGTTATCAAGGATGATAGTTATCAAGGATGATAGTTAACAAGGATGATAGTAATCAAGGATGAGAGCTATCAAGGATGATTTATCAAGGATGATAGTTACTAAGGATGATAGTTATCAAGGATGATAGTTATCAAGGCAGATAGTTATCAAGGCTGATAGTTGTCAATGATATAGTTATCAAGGATGATACTTATCAATTATGATAGTTAACATGGATGATAGTTAACATGGATGATAGTTATCAAGGATGATTTATCAATGTTGATAGTTATCAAGGTTGATAGTTATCATGGATGATATGATAATTATAATGGATGATAGTTATCAAGGATGATAGTTATTAAGATTGATAGTTAACAAGGATGATAGTTATCAAGGATAATAGTTATTAAGGTTGATAGTTAACATGGATGATAGTTATCAAGGATGATAGTTATTGAGGTTGATAGTTAACAAGGATGATAGTTATCAAGGAAGATTTATCAAGGATGTTTCATCAAGGTTGATAGTTATCATGGATGATAATAAGTCATCAAGTTTGATCGTTGTCAAGGTTGATAGTTATCAAGGTTGATAGTTGTCAAGGATGATTTATCATGGTGATAGTTATCATGGATATAGTTATCAAGGATGATAGTTAACAAGAATGATAGTTAAGAAGAATGGTAGTTATCAAGGATGATAGTTATCAAGGATGATAGTTAACAAGAATGATAGTTATCAAGGATGATAGTTAACAAGAATGATAGCTAACAAGGATGATAGTTATCAAGAATGATAGTTATCAAGGATGATAGTTAACAAGAATGGTAGTTATCAAAGATGATAATTATCAAGAATGATAGTTATGAAGGATGATATTTATCATGAATGATATTTATCAAGGATAATATTTATCATGGATGACAGTTATCAAGGATAACAGTAATCAAGGACGATGGTTATCAAGGACGATAGTTATCAGAATGAGAGTTAACAAGGATGATAGTTATCAGGGCTGATAGTTATCGACGGTGATAGTTATCAAGGATAATTTATCAAGGATGATAATTATCAAGGATGATAGTTAACAAGGATGATTTTTCAAGGATGATAGTTATCAAGGATGATAGTTATCAAGGATGATAGTTATCAAGGATGATAGTTATCAAGGGTGATAGTTATCAAAGATGATAGTTATCAAGGGTGATAGTTATAAAGGATGATAGTTATCAAGGATGATAGTTATCAAGGCTGATAGTTATCAAGGATGATAGTTATCAAGGATGATAGTTATCAAGGATGATAGTTATCAAGTATGATAGTTATCAAGGATGATAGTTATCAAGGATGATAGTTATCAAGGGTGATAGTTATCAAGGATGATAGTTATCAAGGATGATAGTTATGAAGGCTGATAGTTGCCAAGGATATAGTTAACAAGGATGATACCTATCAAAGATGATAGTTAACATGGATGATAGTTAACATGGATGATATGATAATTATCATGGATGATAGTTATCAAGGATGATAGCTATTAAGGTTGATAGTTAATAACAAGGATGATAGTTATCAAGGATGATTTATCAAGGATGATTTATCAAGGTTGATAGTTATCATGGATGATATGATAATTATCATGGATGATAGTTATCAAGGATGATAGCTATTAAGGTTGATAGTTAATAACAAGGATGATAGTTATCAAGGAAGATTTACCAAGGATGTTTTATCAAGGTTGATAGTTATCATGGATGATAATAAGTCATCAAGTTTGATCGTTGTCAAGGTTGATAGTTATCAAGGTTGATAGTTGTCAAGGATGATTTATCAGGGTGAAAGTTATCATGGATATAGTTATCAAGGGTGATAGTTATCAAGGATGATAGTTAATAAGAATGGTAGTTATCAAGGATGATAGTTAATAAGAATGGTAGTTATCAAGGATGATATTTATCATGAATGATATTTATCAAGGATGATAGTTATCATGGATATTAGTTATCAAGGATAACAGTAATCAAGGATGATAGTTATCAAGGATGATAGTTATCAGAATGAGAGTTAACAAGGATGATAATTATCAAGGCTGATAGATATCAATGATGATAGTTATCAAGGATGGATATCAAGGATGATAGTTATCGAGGGTGATAGTTATCAAGGATGATTTATCAAGGATGATAGTTATCATGGATGATAGTTATCAAGGGTGATAGTTATCAAGGATGATAGTTATCAAGGATGATAGTTATCAAGGATGATAGTTATCAAGGCTGATAGTTATCAAGGATGATAGTTATCAAGGATGATAGTTATCAAGGATGATAGTTATCAAGGCTATCAAGGTTATCAAGGAAGATGGTACAGAGTCAAGAGGATTGTTAGCATCTGTCACATTAGTCTGGGTAGCAATATCATCAACATCGCATACTAATTTCATATGGTCTAAATGCGATTCTTTGTACTTACCAGTACTAATTTCTCTAACCTTATACTTACTGCCAGTGATATGTTCTACAACTCGATAAGGGCCAACAAACTTTTGATCGAGCTTAGGCAGTGCAAATGTTTTGTTGAAATTTGTCAACATTACTCTCGAACCTACTTTAACTTTTGACGGCTTAGCACGGCTATTAGTTACTCTTGTAAATTCTGCTGTTGATTTATGAAGTGTTTCATGGATTCTTCTAAAAACACTCTGAGCTATGCTGGTACGAGTTGCTATGAAATCATCAGGGTTGTAATTGGGTTTCGGAGTGGAATATAACAACTCATAGGGTAAACGCTTGTCTACACCATACAATGCATAATGTGGAGTATCACCTATGGAAGCATTGTAAGCGGAATTTATGGCACATTGAACATCTGGTATAACTTCATTCCAAGTTTCACTATTGGGGTTGATAGTGGCTCTCAAGACATCAAGTACTTTCTTATTGGTTCGTTCAGCTAACCCATTGCTGGCAGGATGACGAGGAACAATAGTGGATTTAGAGATCTTGTACAAGTTACACAAATTTTCAAGAATCTCATTACAGAATTCACCTCCATTATCTGTTACTAAGGACTTAGGGGTAGTATGCCTGCAGATAATGCGTTCTTTAAACGCTTTAGCTACTGTCTCTGCAGTCTTATCTGCAATAGGAACTAACTCACAATATCTGGTGAAATGGTCTACCATAACACCCAGATGTTTGTTGCCTTGGAGGGAACATTTAAAATTGGTTAACAAATCAAGAGCAACTCTTCCCCACGGTTCGCTAGTGGTTGGATACAACTGGATTGGATTAGGACCATTGACATTTCCTTTATGTTGCATACAAACACTACATTTCTTAACACTCTGAAATGTCAGTTGCCATACGTGGCCAAAAGTGCTTCATTCTGGCTTGTTTCACAGAACGATCCACACCAGGGTGTGCAACACCTGGTGCATCGTGAACTAGCTGTAGAGCTACATTCACTAGTGACTGTGGAATTACTAACTGGTATACTCTTCTGCTTGGAGTACCCAACTCGGCTGTTCGATACAGTAATTCTTGACTCATTACAAAGTCACTAATGGGTGCTGGTGCCTTCACAGTCAGAATAAGATCTTCCTGGAGCAGGAATCGAATCACACCAGACCACTTGGGATCTGTTCTTTGGGCATTCTTTACATCCTCGGCAGTAAATGGAGGATCTGCGATTACTATACTAATGTGTTGCGATAAAGCATCTGCGACTACGTTTGACTTGCCAGGTAAATGTTCAAATGCGGGATTGAACTCTTGGATAGTCAAGGTCCATCTGGCTAACCTTCCAGTAGGTTGTTTGTTCTGGAATAAAGGTATCAGAGGTGCATGGTCTGTCAAGACATGAACAGGGTACTGGTAAATAATGTCTCGGAAGTGCTTCAAAGACCATACTATTGCTAAAGCTTCTTGCTCCGTTACTGTATAATTATGTTCAGCCTTTGTAAGGACTCTACTAGCAAATGCAACTGCGTTGTACTTACCATCAGTCTTCTGAGCTAGTACGGCACCTATGCCAATTGAACTAGCATCAGTTGTCAGAAAGAAGGGCTTAGAAAAATCTGGGAATTTCAAAATGGGAGAAGACGTTAGCTTTTCTTTTAGTGTCTGGAATGCTCTTTCGTGATGGAAGGTCCAAACGAAAGGAGCATCTTTCTTAAGCAATTCAGTTAGAGGAACTGCTATTGAAGAAAAATCAGCAATGAAAGATCTATAGGAACCTGCTAGACCCACAAAGGAACTTACAGCAACAGCAGTTTTGGGGGATGGAAAATTTAGTACTGCCGTTACTTCACTTTGATCAGTTGTAACCCCTCTAGGAGTGACTACGTGACCAAGAAACTTAATTTCTGATCTGAAAAATTGACATTTAGACAGTTTGATCTTTAACTTAGCTTCTTCAAGCTTACCAAGTACTATATCAAGTCTTTTCAGATGTGTATCCACATCCTCGGACATGACAATTACGTCATCTAAGTACACCATAAGTGCTTTACCTATGAGAACTCTAAAGAGTCTAGAGAATGTGATAGGAGAGGATCGTAATCCAAAAGCCATTCGAAGGAAGTGATAATGACCTGTGGGAGAGGAGAATGCAGTTAACTCTTGGCTGTCCTCGTGAAGAGGGACTTGCCAAAACCCTTGTAACAAGTCCAGGGTCGAGAAGACTTTGTTATCTCCGATGCTGCGTAAAAGATCACCCAGTACAGGAAATGGGAAGTGATATGGAATAGTTTTCGCATTAAACTTCCCAAAGTCAATCACCGGGCGCCAAGTACCGTCCTTCTTAGGCACTAGGATCAAGGGTGCATTTCAGGGTGAATTGCTAGGTGCAATAACTCCATCATCGAGCATTTGATTGATCAATTCTTCTGCGACAGCAACTTGGGAATGAGGCATTCTGTATGCAGGTATATAGATAGGTCTAGTACCAGGTTCAAGTGGAATACAATAGGACAATAAGTTCGTTATACCCATCTTCTCACCTGGTAAGGCAATGGCTTTATGACGTTTGTTCAACAAAGTCAACAAACGCTTGACTTCGTCTGGGAAGTCAGTGGGAGCTAAGTCTTTCTCCTCAACTGGTGGAATGGATTGATCCAGTGGAGTGGATGAGGTCTTCCCTGTTGAAATAGCACCGACCCACTGGTCAGGCGGCACGTCATCCTGTACTTGAACAGGGTAAAGATAGTGAACCAGGTCAATGAGATTGGCATTTGCTCTGAGACGAACACTGTGACCCAAAGTGTTAGCAAGGAATAAATGGATCTTACTGTCTCTTACAACATGTAAGGAAGGTTCAACAAATAAACCCTTGACCTTGCAGAAATCACTGTCAACTAGGACATTATTACCATCTGGAACACTAGGAACAACAACAGACAATCTAGTGAGTGCACTAGCCACAACAGCAGACAGCATGTGACATCAACAAGAATTGGCATTACTAGTTTCAAGTAATCATTTTCCGACAAGGCATCCCCTGTGGAGAAACTACTACTTGGACTAGCAGACATTGCAGGGATAGGCTGAGCACTCAAGGCAGTCTGAGCGTCCTCGGACACTTGAGGCAATATACTATCTTGCATGTCTGAAGGTGTAGGTGGAACACAGATGGGAGTGACAGAGTTACTAGTGCCTGACCGCTTGGGTACGCTACTGGAAAATGCATTGGCTTCAAAGGACTTAATCTGTACATCGTACTCTGTGGCAGTATGGGAGATCTCTGATCCCAGATGGTAACCCCAAAATGGAATGATCAAGTCGTCAATTTGGGCATGCCATCGGTATGGGTCAAGCACAATACGTCTCTCATAGAAACAAATCCCAGTAGAAGGTCACCAGGGAAAGTAATTTGGTCGACAACAAGGAAAGAAGCAGTAAAGTCTCTACCTTGGATAGAAAAGGTGAGTGAAGTCTGACCTCGGACATGCAGAAGGGAACCAGCTACTCCACTAAGGGAGGTTACAGTAGTTGGTTCAATGAGGAGGACACGTCGTAACTGCTTCTCTTTAAACAAACTAGACCTGATGATCAGGGCCGGATTAAGAAGTCTCCGGGCCCTAGGCTATTCAGATTGGTGGGGCCCCTTTGAGTTCCGGGTAAGCGAAGCGACCCCTTCCAGCTTGGGGGTGGGGGGGGGTCGGTGTGAGCCTGTTTAAGGTCTAATTAAATACATTCTGGCTATTTAGATTAAATTTAATAGGGAAAGTACATCAAGACAACCAAAACCATTTATCAATAGCCATTATAACTATCTTGTTAAATCATGCATTTTAAAGAGAATAAACTCAAGACAGCATAGTATTACTAGATTAGGCTATTAAAGTAGTGACATCATGTACCTATTATATTCAGCATAACCACTACAGCACTATTATTCCCTTTATAAATCACTGACCATTATTGTTATCATTGCATCATGCATAAGACTATCAAATCATATAAACTACAGAAAATTGGAGAGGAATCTCCCATACTCACCCATTAGCAGGAAAACACAGCTGTTCTGATGTAAACAAAGGCGTGTTGAGTGTTGCCATCTATGGTTAGGTTTATTTATTTCTATTTTATTTTATTTCATTATTTATTTTTGTTTTGATTAATTTTTAAAAATCAATTTTACTCTCCAAACACTTAAACTTTTTAGGTAGGGACCCCTTTGCACTTGCACCATGTGCGCAGTCTTGGATGAGCCCCTGATCCCTTGGACCGCGGGGCCCTAGGCAAATGCCTAGTTTGCCTATGCGGTAATCCAGCCCTGCTGATGATATTAACTTGCGCACCAGAGTCCATGAACACATGAACGGGTGCATTATGAATAGAAGCTTGTACTATAGGACCTATCGTTTCATTTGGAGTTATGTGCAGACAGAAGGGTGGGTTGTCATCGGAGAAGGCATGTTCCACTTCATCCCCAAATTCCTCTACGTCAGAGACGTGTGAAGCAACATCAACAGCGGGATTGTCATTCTCAAGACTGCTTAAGGCTCAAAGGAATTGTGAACAGAGATGGTGTACTCATTATCACCTACTGTCACAACTGGACGAGTAGACTGGGGTAATAGGATTCCCCCGAATTGGAAGAATGAGGCTGGTTCTGATTATTTTGAGAACCTCGACCTCTATTTCCTCTCCTGGCTCTGCGGTTGGAACGGCCACGGAAGGATCTAGAGTACTGGAGGTTATAGAGAGCATTACACTCGGATGTGTCATGGCCATGAATTCTGTGATAAGTACAATAAGGCAAATCGGACTGGTACTTATCAGCATTACGATGCCTCTTAGAGCGACTATCAGGCAATTTACCACGATGTGGCCATGGTAACCACAATTATAACAAGTTCTTTGACTATGGGTACTGTACATGCTATGCATGCTACGGGAATGATAACTCTTAACACTAGCTTTGGATGATGGTCGTAAGCGATTTAGATCTGGAGTT
This sequence comes from Cherax quadricarinatus, assembly GCF_038502225.1. Lineage (NCBI taxonomy): Eukaryota > Metazoa > Arthropoda > Malacostraca > Decapoda > Parastacidae > Cherax > Cherax quadricarinatus. The sequence goes on along the minus strand of NC_091292.1, from coordinate 45,291,693 downwards.
TTGGTTGTAGCACAAACAAGAGGAGGTACAGGAGTCGACAAAGTGGTTGACTTAGACCTTCGATATGGGAAGGTTCCCTTGGGACACAAATTATGCACATGGATAAGAGCTGCAAGTGGTCCCATTGTGGCATTTAGAGGACTGGAGTTATACACATACTTTGACGTAGGTGGAATTAGCTGTTTAATAACTCCGAATGCTGCTAATTTAGCAAACCCCTCAAGAGCTGGTTTATCATCGTCTTTAAGGCACTTGGAACTTTGACCTGCCTTAACAAATGAGGGCATTAGGTTATTTAGACAAAGAGCAAACTCATCTAATGATTCCTCTGGCCTTGGAGCTGTACACACTAATTCTTTTAGAACAACAAAAGGATCAGTTTCTCATACTGGTTCAAGATAGTTACGGATTAATTGCTCATAATCTTGCCACTTAGTTAGATCCTGAAAATCTTTCATACGGATCAAGTTGAAGACATGCGAGACAGCTGGTGAACGAGCTAAACTCTCCTTTCCGATACTAATTAGGCAACTCTCTGATGGAGGACCATCTACTGAGGCATTTGCTCTAGCACGAACAGCAGTAAACCATCCTTCCAGGTTGTCTGGGTTACCATTGAACAACAGCATAGCATCATAAGGATCACGACTAAAATTGCGAAGGCTCGAAGTCTGAGTGTGTCTATTGTTTGATTAAGAATTACTCGAATTTGGGACTGATGCATTAATGGTTGTACTAGCAGAATGTGCTGAGGCATCGCTCGAGAAGACTTGAGACATGTTTGCAAAATGTAAAACAAGAATTTAGAGAAATAAAAGAAAATGTAACTGAGGAACACACAACACAGTGAACTTAAATGGGAAGAAATTACTTAACTATTCTGCATAAGTAAATAAAAATTGACAAGTCACACTATAAGCAAGAAAAACTCGCACTCACAAATGAAAATACTCAACTCAATAAGCAACACTTTGAAAATCAAGAGAAATTGTACTTTACTCAAATCTAATTTGCTCAAATTTACTTTAAATTGAATTAATGGCACAGTGAGTTGTCTTTACTCTCAATGTAATAGGGAAATTCAATAATAAATGATGAATCAATCAAAAATGTTAAATTGTATTCAATAAAGCTTGTGCAAAATTAAAACAAACCTGGAAAGCAATTCTAAATAAAAATATTAAATGACACACAAGGAACAAAATATTATGCACAGAACAGAGCATATGAAACTGCACTGAAATAAACTGTAGCAATATTGCAAATAACAATTACTAATCAAAAGTACTTCACAACACTACATAAAATTTCTGCAAGAAAAATTTTAATGGCAACACAATGTTTAAACAAGAATTATTGTAAAATGAGTCAATGTACAATAATAAAAAAAAATTACACACACAAGAAAATACAGTTTACAAGAAAAAAAATATTATCAAGGAGTGAACTGATTGAACACTTTAACTCTTAATTGCAGCTTAAGCAACACTTACTGAACAAGCAAAAGAATGATTTACTTTAAAAGAAGTACTTAAAAATTGCACTAAGAGTGAATTTGTTCAATGAAATATGAAAATAATAGATACAAAAACACAGAACAAAAAGGTTTGAACACTTACAGTGATGCAGAACACAACATATCAATATAAACACAATACTATAATTTTCTTGCAATGAAACTTGAGGTATGAAAATTTGGAAAATAATTGTCTTGCTTGCACAAAATAATGGTACTATTGTCTGTGGAAATAAGACAAATTAGACACAGGTTAAATGAAAGGAATTAACACAAGAATGTTCAACACACAGAGAAAAATTAAAATAAAATGGCAAATGAATGAAAACAAAAACAGCAAGAATACACAAATGCTGGGAGAAAAATATAACAGACAACACTGAGTTGTGATGCAGAATATAAGGTAATGAATTATTAAATTACTTCACTGCAATACTGTGAACACAAGATAATTGTGAAGTGTAAACACAAGTTTTATACTGCTTATATATTGTATACAACAAGGAAAAACATTAAAGTACTTACTTCAAATATATATAAAAAAGAAACACAACACAACAGACATAAAATAATGCACGAAAATTAACACTGAAGAAAGAAGAGAAAAAAAATATTGCAAACAGTATATAATAAACACTGAGTCTAATGAAGAGTTACTGAATGTCACTAAGAAATCACTGGAAACACAAAAAAGAAATGTCTCAACACTCGCAAATGTCTCTATGAAAAATATTATTCATTAACAGTGTAGTGACTTGATGTAAAATGAGGTAGATGGTGGAGGATGGTGGTGGTTTACTCATGGTTGGCTACGTTCACTGCTACTCCACACGTGATCGAAGAATTTGCACTTAAATCGACGATGGACTCACACAGGAGGCTTTTTATGATGGAGTTGCTGACAAAGAACACACTCTGGCTCTTGACCCCCTATGTGGTCCTTAAAAATATGGTGCTAGAACCCGTGATAAGAGTAAAAACAGTGGTAGAGAGTGAGGTGGGTGAGGCAGCGCAATGAGCAACCGCGTGGTGACTGGGCCTATGGGATGAACGGCGTAAGCCACACTGGGGAACACCTGCACTAGGCACGAAGATATACTAAGCTGGGGTGACTTAAAAAACAAACCCACAAAATACCACAACACCACAGGGATGCTAAAGCACTCAGAATGGCTAGAACTTGAAGCACAAAGTGATGAAGAAGACTGTACCCACGTGGCTTGCTTGAGTACTGGGTTAAGACACTTGGGTTAGTTGCTGGCTGGCTTAGCTTAACCCTTCACACAGAATGGCTTGATAACTTCTAACGATGAGCACAGCAGGGGTGGAAAGCTGGCATGGCAGGCAATTCTGGATGGTGTAAGGCTTGAGCTGACTGGGCTTGTTCTGACTGACTCCCCCACCACAGACTGGCTTAGTAGCTTGGCTTACTTTGCAAACTCGGGTCAACCCCTCGGGAGTGATGCAAATAAGCAGATAAACACTAATACACAGAGACTGGCCAGTGAATAATGCAGAGGCTGATAGACGCTTGCTCGGGTAGCTGGCTGGCTAGGTCGGCCTACTGACCACACAAGATATCTGTCGTCGGCTGAGAGAATTTATCTCCGTGCATCGGCATAATTATCAATTTTATGCCCACACCGCTGGCACCAATTTGTCGTGGGGGTTCGGAAGGAGATATGACGATTGAAGATAAACACACATGTGGATTGTAACACTATATATTGTCAGACTGTGGTAAGGGAAGGGCCCAGCCTGCCTGCTTGCCTGTTGTATGTCTAAGCGTGGACTGAGGAAGTTACAGAGGTACTCACATACACATGCGCATCCCATGACGTCACACAAACAGTCACTAGGCCTAATAAGGATCGTCTATATAAAACACATGGATGGTACTATGATACTCAGCTAAGCTATACAACACATGTAAGGGGATCAGCAACTATGCTGACATAGTTATCAAGGATGATAGTTATCAAGGATGATAGTTATCAAGGATGATAGTTATCAAGGATGATAGTTATCAAGGGTGATAGTTATCAAGGATGATAGCTATCAAGGATGATAGTTATCAAGGATGATAGTTATCAAGGATGATAGTTATCAAGGATGATTGTTAACAATTGTCGTTGTTATTCTTTTTCCATAGGCTTTGCAGCACATTTCTGAGTTAGGTTTCCACGGAAAATTATAAATTTAAGAAAAAAGACTATAAATAAAGTCTGCCGCACGAACAGAAAACGGACAGTGTCTGTGCGTAGCTATAACTCTCATATTTCAACTGTTAAGGTTCCTTCAACAGCCACCTGTTTGACTGTTTTGAAAACAGTGTGTTGTGTTAGAAACACAGGCCTTATCTCTAGGTTTTATTGAACATAGAATCTTCATAGTACTTCTGCAACAACAAAATATAATGACTAGTACATCTAATAACTGCTTCTACAGGGAGGGTGATGTCTTGCATATGTCAAGAGAAAAGTTATAACTACAGGCCACATATTTAAACTCACCATGTAATCTGCATCACTAATATATGGATATAAGAGAAGAGAATCACACACCATGTGTTGGCACCCATGACACACACCAACCTGTTGTTGTTGTTGTTGTTAAGGGCCCCGAGAGGTGGTGCAGTATTATCCTGCTGCCGCTCCCCACAGGAGTATCACTACAATCCCCCCTTCTAAAATATCAGAGACAGTAATCTCCCAAACTGTTAGGTGGGCGACGTATACGTCCCGACCTTCGTAGCCCTTGAGCCTCTTCACCAGGTTCAATATTTTCCAGCGGGGTTTGACTAACTGCTGGAGCAGAATCCTCTATTTCCATAGGGGAAGTCTCAAGGGACTTTCCAGGAGAAAACGAAGCATCTTTCGCATCTATTGGTGTATCTTGAGATTCCACACTAACAGGGATTTCACCTGGGGCTAAATGTCTTGTAGATACTTTAGTCTCTTCACCATTTTGACGCCCTGACTTTCTTGGGTTATCCTGGGTGGCTAACCCTCCGGGGTTAAAAATCCGAACGAAATCTTATCTTATCTTATCTTATCTTATTTTGGTAGCGAATGTGGGCGTAATGTGGATTAGCTTGCAGGAGCTCTACCTCTTCCACTAAAGGATCCGTCTTGTTCATCCTATGGTGACTCTTCAGGAGAATGGGTCCAGGATGACATAATCAAGTGGGCACGGAGGCTCCCGTAGAGGAACGACATGAATAGTTGAGGAGTCTTTCATGAGGGGTTGCATTAGTAGCTGTGCACAGCAATGATCTAATAGAGTGAAGAGCATCAGGTAGGACAGTTTGCCAGTGTTGAACAGGTAGATTGCGCGACTTCAATGTCATTGTAACTGCCTTCCATATAGTACCATTGAACTGCTCCACTTGACCATTGCCTTGAGGGTTGTAGCTTGTTGTTCTGCTGCAGGCAATACCTTTGCTAGCCAAAAACTCCTGAAGTTCGTTACTCATGAACGAGGATCCCCTGTCTGAATGGATATAAGCTGGCATACCAAAAATAGAGAACAACTGTGAAAGACAACTAATAACAGTTGAAGCAGTCATATTTGCACAGGGGAACACAAAGGGAAACCTTGAATATTCATCTACTATGTTAAGGAAATATCTATTCTGATTTATGCTTGGTAGAGGTCCTTTGAAATCTATATTCAGTCTCTCGAAAGGCTGGGTGGATTTTATGAGATGAGTCTTCTCTGGTTGATGAAAGTTTGGCTTGCACTCTGCACATACTCTGCATGCTCTGATCACTTGTCGCACATCTTCCACTGAGTAGGGCATGTTCTTTGATTTGACAAAACGGTACAGGCGCATAACTCCTGGGTGACACAAAGCCTTGTGGAGCGCTGAGAGTGATTGCAAATCATGACATGCTGCTCCACAGTGGGACCTAGAAAATGCATCAGGTGAGATATTCTCTTGACCCGGTCGGTACAGAATATCAAAGTCATAACAAGATAGTTCCATCCTCCAGCGTAATATCTTGTCATTCTTTATCCTACTTTTGTGCTTCTTGTCGAACATATACATCACGGACCGTTGGTCAGTCCTTATGGTGAAATGTCTACAAGTTAAATAATGCCTCCAGTGGCGAACTGCTTCTATGATGGCCTGGGCTTCCTTTTCTACAGCAGCGTAACACTTCTCTGATCCTTGAAAAGTTCTCGAAAAGAAGGCTACTGGTCGTCCTGCCTGAGATAAGACTGCAGCAATGGCAATGTCAGATGCATCCGTTTCCACTTCGAATGGTAGGGACTCATCAATGGCTTGAACTACTGAGTTTTCAATGTCCTGTTTGAGAGTATGGAAAGCGGCTTCTGCTTCCTTTGTCACAGGAAATGTGGTAGCACTCAATAGGCGGACTTTACTTGAATAGTTGTAGATCCATTGTGAGTAATAAGCAAAGAGACCAAGAGTTCTTCTGAGTGACTTTTTGTCTTGAGGCATTGGAAGTTCCCGTAGAGGTCGAGTCGTTCAGGGTCTGGGAATATTGAACCTCCTTCCACTACATAACCAAGGATGCTAAGCCTTTTAGTTGAAAAAGTGCACTTTTCTTCATTGTAACTGATATTTTTCTTCTTGACTGCTTCCAAAAAATTATCAAGGTTTGCATCATGTTCCTCCTGGGTCTTGCCACAAATGGTAACATTATCTAAATACGCATAAGTTCCCATGAGTTGCTCTTCTTGAATGAGTGAATCCATAATTCGTTGGAAGCAGGCTACCCCATTGGTGACTCCAAAAGGGACTCTGGTAAACTGATACAGGCCATCACTAGCCTGAAACGCTTTGTATGGTTTATCTTCATTCCTTATAGGGACTTGATGATAGGCACTCTGTAGATCAATTGTGCTAAACACATAGTACTGAGCAATTTTCTTCACTGTATCATCAATTCGAGGTAGAGGGTAACCATCAAGAAGTGTAAATTTGTTGATTGTCTCAGAGTAATCGATAGCCAGTCTCCGTTTCCTATAATCATCCTTAACAACAACAACCTGTGCACGCCAAGGGGAATTACTTGGTTCTATAATGCCCTCCTTCAGCAGCCTCTAAGTTTCTTTCTCAATGAACATCCGATCCCCATAAGAATAGCGGCGTGACTTAGCTGATATAGGATGGCAATCCGCGGTAAGATTTGCAAACAGCTTTGGTGGGTCTACCCGTAAAGTGCTAAGTCCACAGACAACAAGAGGAGGCAGTTCACCTCCATACGTTAAGTTAACACTACCATGCAGCTTCTGAAAGTCCTGACCAAGGATAACATCAGAGCACAGTTGTGGCAGAATAGCTAAATGTACATCTTGATAGCCCTTTCCATTAACTCTGAGATTTACCTTACAAAACCCTAAGGTCTGAATAGAGAGAGATGTTGATGCCATGGAAACGGTACCTGATGAGTGATGTACAGTCAAGGAGTGGCGTTTAACTAAGTCAAGGTTGATGAAACTCTCTGAGCTGCCACTATCAATAAGACCATCTACTTCTGTTCCTTTGATGAATACTTTCACAACTGCCTTTGACAGTGAATTTGGAGTAGCCGCAGAAGTCACTGTTGCTAGAGTTGCATGATCACTGGAATGTGTGGAGGCAATAGCTCTTGTTGATGCATTAGCACGACATACTTTAGCAAAGTGACCTTTCTTGTGGCATTTATGGCACATTGCTTCACGAGCAGGACACTGTGGACGTGGATGTCTTGAAAAACCACAAAAGAAACACACCGTACCTGCTGCTGCTGCCACTGAGTCAGGTTCCACAGTAATTTCATTGCAAGAGTCTTGGTCAGGAATTGCAGCACTTACCACTCGAGAAGGCTCGGTGGTACTGTATACTTCAGAATTCTTCTGGGCTGAATCTAGAGCTCTTGCCTGGTCAAAGGCAGTGGCTAAGTCGAGAGTTTTATTCTCCAATAAACGCTGCCTTATTATTGGTGATTGCAGGCCACTGATAAAAGCATCCCTGATGGACTCTTCACAATACTGAGCAGCTGTCACTGCTTGGAAGTGACAGTCTTTACCTAAAATTTTCAGTGCTTGAAGGTATTCCTCTAAGGATTCATCAATCTGCTGGCGGCGAGTTGCAAGGCGATAGAGTGCGAAGATTTCATTTATAGGTTTAATATACTGAGACTTGAGGGTTTTGATAGCATCTTCATAGGTATTACACTCAGAAATAGCCTCATATATTTTAGGTGACATAAAACTGATGAGCAGACTTAGTTTATCTAAATCTTCCTCAGGAAGGGCTCCCAAGAAGTTTTCGAGTCTTAAACCAGTGCTTCCATTCCTGAGCAGCCGTTGATAAGCTGGGGTCACAGTCTAGCCTCTCAGGTTTCAGTAAACGCTCCATGTTGTGATGTAGTCTAGCTCAGGATCACCACCAGGTAGCCCAGGATTCTATGCTCAATAAATTGTTGTGATAGAAACACAGGCCTTATCTCTAGGCTTTATTGAACATAGAATCTTCATAGTACTTCTGCAACAACAAAATATAATGACTAGTACATCTAATAACTGCTTCTACAGGGAGGGTGATGTCTTGCATATGTCAAGAGAAAAGTTATAACTACAGGCCACATATTTAAACTCACCATGTAATCTGCATCACTAATATATGGATATAAGAGAAGAGAATCACACACCATGTGTTGGCGCCCATGACACACACCAAGCTGTTGTTGTTGTTGTTAAGGGCCCCGAGAGGTGGTGCAGTATTATCCTGCTGCTGCTCCCCACAGGAGCAGTATCACTACACACTGCCAGGTTTTCTGTTGTTAATTAAGAGGATAGGCTGCCAGTGGAGGCGAAATTTTGAGACTAGACAACCTCGTACTAGTGAAAACGTAAGCCCTTACTCACCTGAAATGGAACCCTGACTCCTGCAGCACCAACACCTCAGCTTTACTCTATGAGTTAATTAAGTGTGAGTGAGGAAGGTGTCAGTTTCTTAAGATGACTTACACCATCGTACACACCTAATTGAAGACACCACTTGAATAGAAGAAAATATGCTCTGCCCTTTCCCAACACCGGGAGTCTGCTACACCACTGGTAATGACGAAGATTATGCCTATCTGTTCTTCATAACGAAGACTCAGCGCCCTCTCGCTATAGTGAGTCTTCTGGTTACGCCGTGTAGGGCGGGTCGAAGGGCTGTCCCTACGATAGGGCTGTAAACGGTACCCCACCTGACCAAAGACAAACTATGCGCTTACTATAGCACAGTCCCTACAATAGGGTTGTGAATAATATTCCACATATACGAACACCAAAATTCCTTCGAGATCCAGTGACGGGCAATTATCTGGCAAAGACCCGATTTAGGACTTCATTCCTGGCAATTCATCTATTACGACTACGACTACGACTACTACTACTACTACTACTACTGCTACTGCTGCTGCTGCTGCTACTACTACTACTGCTACTGCTGCTGCTGCTGCTGCTGCTGCTGCTGCTGCTGCTGCTGCTGCTGCTGCTGCTGGTTTACAGTGGTCGAAGCTATGTAGTTGAACACTTACCAAGCCTGAGAATGGCTTCATATTTACTTCATCAGTGATGAGTACTAAACACCTCATATCTACCTTTCCATTAATTCTTTTGTCTCCACTATTTAAGTCACCTCGGTATTTCGACTGAAGAAGCCTGCTAAGCAGACGATACGCCTCGGCAATTAAGATAACCAACTGATGTTCATTTGTCTCGCCCAAACCTGGTTAGATTCCCAGTCATTGCTAGACATATAAACAAGTCGCCTTACATCTATTTCCCCCTTATTTACACAGCAATAAAAAAAGGTTTCCTTACAAATCTTACCAAACCTAATAAAAAGGTACCTGTTGTGGGTGTCATCCTGAGAGGTTGTAATGTACCCTTAGAGATGAGTAATGTTTGAAGTAAGACAAGGTAGAATAGAAACTATTATCCTGTAAACTGAACTATAACTCCTGGGTATGAGAGGCGACAAGTCGACAAAGAGATAACAAAAATACTTGAAACAGCAGTAACCTTAATTATGAAAACATTTCGATCATGAAAAGCTCTCCTTGAAAGAAACGTTTTTTTTTATATTATATAATGGCTTATACTGTTTGGTGAGTATTTGTCATCTGCAAACTTTTCCTGTTAGCAACCGAACATTCTCAATAGAATATATATCCCTTCAGAAGAGGATATTCACAAATGAGATGGTGTATAATGTATATTATACTAATGTGTGTATTCATTGTATATTGACACTGACAATGTCAATTCATTAAAGACTAAATATACAGATATATGATGTACACAGCTGAAAATCTGCAAAATACAATTTGAAGACAAAATAAGAGTCTATATTGAGCATGGGAATGTGTAAACAGGTAAGGAGATGTATATAACGTTAGATAATGTATACAGAGAGAGGAACGGAAGGTACACACTATGAGAGGGAGTAAAGTATACAGGAAGCAGATGTACACAGAAAGAGGTGTAATGTTCACAGAAAGAGAAAGAAAGTATACATAGTGAAGGGATGTAATGTACACTGACAAAAAATATGTTCATAGATAAAATGTACATAGAAAATGTACACAATGAGGGTGGTATAATATGCATAGTAAAATGTACACAAATTGGGATGTAATGTACACAGAAAGTGTACACACAATGAGAAGTAATTTGTACGGATATAAAATACGCACACGGTAAGAGAGTTCAGTGTACACACAGTGGGGGTGAATGCAATCAAGAAGATAAAGTACACACAGATAGTGCAAATCTACATAGAAAGATAAAATCACATAATGAAATACACTTTTATTATTCGATCGCTTATAACCAGCTCACGAGTCCACAGTACCCATTTCCTAGTCTTATGTACGTCTACCTTGGGTAATCTTAGACTCTCTTGTCGGTTAAGCTCTCAGTTAGGTGTTACCACCTGTCAGGTGTTGCCACCTGATCACTCAGTTTAGTTAGCCATCTGACGTCTGTGTCGTTCTCATGCACCCCAAGAGTTCCCTTATGAACCTCAAGATGATATTGCCATTCTTGTCAAATCCCACCTTAAACACGAATTTATCCACCTTCCACTAATTTGCATCTAGTATATACAGTCACCTCGGCCCCTTCATCATCTACACAACATACACGCGCCCTAACACTTTCATTAATATCTACAACCTCTCCTTGGCCTTCAGCCACACAAACACTCCTACCTACCTTCTTGCAGACATGAACGCCAGACACCCTGTCTTCCACGCACTTATTAAACTTCAACAGCAAGCACTTGATCCACGTTGGCCCACATTTCAACACCTTTGGCAGCCAGGGCCAGAGCAAACCTGACATCCTCACCAAGCGAACAAGTTCCCTCTTCAAGCACCATATCTCTTCTTGCACAATCACATCCCATGTATCCTACATATCTCTTCTAAGTCTATACTTATCTCAAGCACCCCCATCTTTCTTGTACATAGGCATTTAGACATTGATACTGAACTCAATCTAATACAAGACACATGTGGCATGCAAAGAGTACGTAATCTTTATTCGGCGTGTGTACACACTCTCATTGAAAGGCTATCTCCCCCAACCAACGAAGCAGGTGCTAAGGGTTAATGATGGGGCCCTGTCGTTCAATCAGTACCTAGGTTCCAGCCAATGGGAAGATGGCTTTGGCAATCGCAAAGGTGTTGTGGGTACCACACACCTGTCTGCCCTTGTCATCCCCATTCTAGAGCTGGTTGAAGCACGGTCTGCTCTCTAGTGGCTTTTGTTCTGTCTTGCTTACCGTGGAGTGCACTAATACCTATTGCTGTACATAGTGTATATAGTGTACATACTTCTGTTCTTACTTGGTGAAGGATAATGTAAGTCAAAAGTTTTTCTGCCGTGTTTATTTTTCTCCCTTTACACCCAGGATAACAGGCCTTTGGATTCCTGGGTTGTAATAACACAGTATCACAAGCAGCAAACAAAACGATTCCCAAGAAAAAACGCATAGTCCTATACTCCTTCAAACGATCCATCAGAACTGGAAGATTTCTCATCTGTTGCCACAACTATTTTACCAACAACTCCCACAGATTTAATCAGGTAAACAGAGATCCCGCACACCTGCTATTCAACATAATTAATATCCTACACCAAGACCACAACCATTTTTACACAGTTCATCAAACAGGCTGATAAACACCAAATAAAAGACACCAAGCTACTGCACTCACACAAATAATTCCTACTCATCACCCGCAACAATACACACGATACGGACCCACAGGAAGTCACTAACATTTAAGAATCCATCTGATATCACTTCTTTCACATTTATCCTCCTCACGTCACCGCCTTGCAACACGCACAGTACATAGAACACTGGAACACTATATATATATATATATATATATATATATATATATATATATATATATATATATATATATATATATATATATATATATATATATATATATATATATATATATATATATATATATATATATATATACACGCGCGCGCGCGCGAAACAACACCAGAGAGATGCATCCACCTTGATTCTCTCACTTTAAGACAGAAAACTGACACCTTTCTCGAACTCAGACATTAAGTCACTACTCAGGCAGCGTAATTTCTGCAACTATCTTACCACTCACGAGTGATAACTTTCGTATTAATACCTACAGGTGTCCCGTAGCTCGATCTCTAGAGCACTCAGCTCACACACTGAGGTCCGGAGTTCGAATCTCCTCCGGTACGGCTGGAAAACATTAGGGAGATGTTTCCATTAGACACCTGCTTCTAGGTTCACCCATCAGTAAAATGGGTACCTGGGTGTTAGTGGACTGGTGTGGGTCGCATCCTGGGACAAAACTGACTTAATTTGCCCGAAATGCTCAGCATAACAAGCGGATTCCTATATAGTAGTATGTCATTGATGTCAGCTATGGTTTGTATACCTTGTACATGTACTTGTAGTAAATAACGATGATTATTACTATTATTATTATTATTATTATTGTTATTATTACAGTGTTAAGGTTCCATAACTCAGGAGTTAGGGCTTCATCTAGTGACTCGTCCATTTCCGTTATTCATGGGTTCTCATTTCTGTTACTTTTTTTATTATTGCCGACTCGCTAAATCCCTGTTTCTTTTTTTTTCTTTTTTTTTTTTATTTTTTTTTTACTCTCCTGTTAAATACTTCTATGGAATCTTACCAGGCACTATATATCCCTGAGAGGATTTCAACAGGCACACTCCTTCCTTTCTTGAGGGTCCACCACATATAAAATCGTTTACCTGGAGTTTACCTGAAGAGAGTTTCGGGAGTCAACGCCCCCTGAGGCTCGGTCTGAGACCAGGCCTCGTAGTGGTAATGTGAACGTATCATTATATTCACTAATGGTAAAGAGTTACCAGTTGAATCAGTAATATTAATCGTTGCTTTCCTCAAAGCGCAGATGTTTGGTCCCAGTCCTTTTGCAGTTGTTTTCTGTGGTAAGTCAAGAACAACTTAAGCGGTTATTAACTTATTTGAGTCTTCCCAGTTTTATTCTGGGTGTCACTGTATCATAACATTCGGTCTCTAAAGAGCAGGTAAAACCCACTAATGATAATCGCCTTTTCCTCCAATTACTATATTTGGGGGTCACAAATGATCTTCGTGATCAATTACTATTACAACGCAGGAGCCCAAATGGCCAGTTATCCTGGGTGTAAAGGGAGCAAAATAAACACAGCAGAAAACTTTTGACTTACATTATCCTTCACCAATTTAGAACAGAAGTATGTACACTATATACACTATGTACAGCAATAGGTATTAGTGCACTCCACGGTAAGCAAGGCAGAATAGAAGCCACTAGAGAGCAGACCGTGCTTCAACCAGCTCTAGAATGGGAATGACAAGGGCAGACAGGACAGTGGTACCCACATAACCTCTGCGATTGTCAAAACCATCTTCTCATTGGCTGGAACCTGGGTACTGGTTGAACGACGGGGCCCCATCGTCAACCCTCAGTCACCTGGTTCGTTATTTGGGGGAGATAGCCTGTAAATGAGGGTGTGTACATGCGCCGAATAAAGGCTACGTACTCTTTGCATGCCACAATTACCAAAGAACATTCTCACAGAGTTTGTCTGGTCGCCTTAATTCTCCGAGTGCCGTGGCCAGAACACCTTCCTGAGAATCCTCATCATCCAGTTAATGGAAGCTTAGTAGATGAGGAAATATTCTCCCTACTGTTGGGCAAGTTCATTTTCGAGAATGTTTCCGAATTATGGCTACAAGAATTTTGATCTCCAGTCACAGTGAAATGTCTCGCGAGAGCCTTTACCCCCTTCACCTAATTCTCTGAGCGTAAACGGGTTCTTTTTATATCTCAAATACAACTGATATACGGTTTCCTGATTTTTTTTTCTCTGAAAATGGTCTCAACTTTGAGACGCCATGTCAAGTTTACTCGTAATTCTTCCAAACTTTCCTTGTTGTGACGGGCCGGTTTTAAGTCTATCGACTTATCGAATACTGACATACTCTCAGTCACCATAATTTTAGTCATGTATATCTTGAAAGCTTTCATAAATAGTATTAGCTATCTTGATTTTTTTTTATTTTTGTTTTGTTAACACATCGACTGTTTCCCACCGAGACACAGTGATCCGAGAAAGAAGAAACACTTTCTTCATCATTCACTCCATCACCGTCTTGCCAGAGGAGTGTCTACACTACAGTTAAGAAAACTGCAACATAATCTACCCCTCCTTCAGAGTGCAGCACTCTACTTTGCACTGAAATCTCCTCTGATACTGCCCAGGCTATACAAGTAGCATTAATGTGATTTCCACCCAGTAAGATAACAGCGAGGTTGTGACTTGATTCCACCCACTGTCAGCTTAGAGCAGGGGTTCCCAACCAGGGGTGCTCGCACCCCCTGGGGGTGCGAGACATTATTCCAGGGGGTGCGAGAAGCGTCCGTCTTAATAATAGGAAATTGATTCATTTATTACTTATTAATGTTCAATAATCATAGTAAAATTACCATTATCTTTATTTTCATCTCTTTATTTCAGATTATCATCATTACCCTTTCTAAAGGTTTTAAATGTAGTTCTTGATTTGACTTTTTTGTATATATTTCAAGCAAGAGTTATTATTTTTGTAAGGTGTATTCAAATATCATTCTGTGATATGTTTCTTTTCTGTAAGTCTGAATTTTGTTCACATATTATATTAGAAAGTGAAATAAATATCTTCTTTCGATAAAATTTAGTATGATTCCACATCCTTTATCCTTTAACAAAGTTTAAATTGTAGGGGGTGCGAGGTTAGAGCAAAAATTTTATAGGGGAGCGAGAGTAAGAGAAGGTTGGGAACCACTGGTCTAGAGCATGTGTCAGCTGTCAGCAGCTGGGCACCAGGATGATGGAAAAACTTTACCTCACAGCCTGTTACACTAAGTAGCTCTCTGCTAAGTTTACTAAGTTTAAATATGGCCAATTCATTCCACTCGAATCCTACTATTACCTTAATAACTAGTGTGTATCAATGAGAAAATTGATTTTGCAACTCTTATTTATAAGGATACCTTCCAGATAAGTATAATACAATACATAGGTTGTTTAGGTGCTGTGGGCCCCTCTAGGGAGGTTCCTTGAAGTTGGTGAGATACTCTTGATCTAGGGAATTGGATTTGTGCTCCAGTTCCTTGAATTAAACTTGAATACCTTCCACATTGCCCCCCCCCACATGCGCTGTATAATCCTACAGGTTTAGCGCTTCCCCTTTGATTTTAATAATAATAATAATAATGCCACCTGTTCTGTTACCACTGGCAAGTCAGCACCTTTGTTACCACTGGCAGGTCAGCACCTTTGTTACCACTGGCAGGTCAGCACCTTTGTTACCACTGGCAGGTCAGCACCTTTGTTACCACTGGCAGGTCAGCACCTTTGTTACCACTGGCAGGTCAGCACCTTTGTTACCACTGGCAGGTCAGCACCTTTTTTACCACTGGCAGGTCAGCACCTTTGTTACCACTGGCAGGTCAGCACCTTTGTTACCACTGGCAGGTCAGCACCTTTGTAGTTCCCCACTACGTATTTTCCAGACTCCTACTGCTTGCAGGTCAGCATTGCAACTGGTATTGCAGTATTTACATCCCGACTGCACGAGCAGGTCTGCATTTCTCTTCTTAAAGGCTTATTATTATAAGGTAATATATTGCCTGGCACTAAGCTATTGCTCACAAAACTTACATAATGAGAATGAAATGAGCGACGATGTTCCTCACAAGATGATTTACTAATTACCTCTGACTATGCTAATGACATGTCAGACCACCTCATCCTGTCGGAAGACCCATTCATTAAAAAACTATGTAAAAAAAAGATGAAATCTTTCGCTGAACGAGCCGATAAAGGTATCTCTGTATTCCCCAACCAGAGTCCTCAGAGCCACGACTGAAATTCCGCAGACTGAGGCGTAAGTTGATAATGATCTGAAGGGAATCAGAAGAGGCACTCACAAGTCATCACATGGGAGTTAATAACAAAATTTCACAAGTAAAAATGGTGAATCGGATATACACAGCCCAAATATATTTCAAACCTTTCAAAAATATCGAAATGACCAATATCATAAAATATACGAGCACATTAAGCTTCAAGCCACTCAGAAGTTGTATTATTAAGTTATCACCATGGAAGGATTGCAAGCTAATCAGATGCGACACTCAGAAAATGTTGCATGAGAAGCACAATTTTAATTTTACCAGTTTCCAAAGGAAGTTTTATGTATGATTAGTTTACGTAACAATTTTTTTTAATTTTCATGAGGGCACTTCAAAGAACATTAAGTTGATTTAACTAAGATAACCAAATAAAGTCAAACACCTTGACTTATTTCTTATGAGAAGAATCAGTCTCCAATTATTTCACACAAACAAGTTTGATTTATAAAATTGGCACATGATAAGTTGCAGGATGTTCCAGAAATGAGACACAGAAACAAGGGGTCACAATTGGAAGCTGAAGACTCAGATGAATCACAGGGTTGTTAGGAAGTATTTCTTCAGTCACAGGGTTGTCAGGAAGTGGAAAAGTCTGGCGAGTGATGTAGTGAAGGCAGGAATCACAAAATTTTAAGACAAGGTATGATAAAACTCATGGAGCAGGGAGAGAGGACCTAGTAGCAATCGGTGAAGAGGCGGGGCCAGGAGCTGAGTCTCGATCCCTGCAACCACAATCCCATGAAATGATCCATTTCAGACGCTGCATCAGTCACTGAAGACTGATGCTGGACACAATTTACATTTTTAAATCAGGGGAAAGCGCTATACCTGTAGGGGTCACGTAGCGCCTGTGGAATGGAAAGCATTAAATTTCGATCCAAGCAAGGGGGAAGATACATCCAGTTCCTTGGATCAACAGCCCCTCACCAGCACCAATAATGCAACAAGGTACAATATATTATAGCATAAATATTGGTAACAAATACCGACAAGTTGGTCTAGAAAAATACGTAAGCAAACACTAGAATAGAAAACGTTTTGGTCCTGGGCCTTGATCAAACAAACACTTGAATATTGTGGAAAATAATTTCCCAAAATTATGCTGTGTAAATAAACCTGATTAAAAATGTATTTTAAAGAAGTGAACCGACAGGGAAGCTCTGCGCCTGCACTGAGGAGCAGGGAAGAGATGCCATTGTTTTTTGAATGTGCTACAAGCAGGCTAATGTAATGTGCATAATTTTCGTCGCTCTAGGGGTTATATTGGGCTTAAAACCTCTCAAATAGGAGCCAAAATTGTTGGATTTGCAGTCCTGCATAACGTGAACATTAAACAGATGGGCAGGACAGCTCCAGGAACCCCAGCTAAGTGTATGTTTATGTTTAGAAGTTCTGGCCAGTAAATTCTTCATAAATGTAGACAGGGGTGGTTCTGTATATGATACACAGTAATCTCCAGACAAATTGGTGAGTGTTATGATTATAAATTCTCCTTCTGTTATATAAATGTGTATATGTATTCATTTATTAATTTTAATAAACAGTCCACAAATTTATATTAAATTTTACCAGAATTCCTGGTGATGTATATTTCAATTGCATTTTGCATTAATACAGATCTGAGCAACTTGCAGATATGACAGTTGTAGGTATCGAAGGGGGACATTTTTTGCTACCTAGGTGTCCAAAAATTCCTACTTGTCTATGTAACTTTGATAATAATAATTATCTTTGTTACCATTTACTGGTATGTACCTTATGAGTTACATCCAGGTAAATGTAATTTTCCACAAATTAGTTGTCCGTTGGTCCTTCGAACTGGATGTAATTAGTGAATTCATTATTTAGTGAATTAATTACTTAATAATTATATGTGAAATGACAGGGGGTGGATGTTAAGTTCACAAATTTACTTAATGTGTAGTGGATTATAATTATTACAATACTAAATTTTGGTAAGCCAAGCCTGGCAAGGATTACTATTAGTGTATGTGTATAATATTAATTTTGCTATGCCAAATTCTGGCAAAGATTTATATTAGTGTATTTGTATAATATTAATTTTGCTAAGCCAAGTCTGGCAAGGATAAGCCAAGTCTGGCTAAGATTCATATTAATGCATTTAAAATTCATATTATAATTTCCTTACATGTGTAATTGCTAAGCTCAAGTGTAGCTAAAATTATTAATGTATATTTAAAGTTTATGTTATAATTTTCTTACATGTAATTGCTAAGCTCAAGTAGCTAGGATTTATTCAAAGATAAGTTGTGATATTTATCTTTATAAAGTGCATAATTAAGTACATAAGCAGTGTTATTAATTAAGTTGAATTTAATACATTGCATCATGGGTGAAAATGAGGAAATTAACATAGAGAATAAACACATAGAATTTAGAGCAAAAAATGCATCATTGCAGGCTAGAAAAGCTCATGTAACAAAGACATACAATAAATGTCTGGAATTAATGAATCAAGAAACTGTGAATACTGATGATTTAAAATTGTATTTAGATGCTTTAGGGAATAGATATGATACATACAAATTATATTATAACAAATATGAAGGAGATTTGTTAGTAAACTGTGTAGATGAGACTGAAGTAGATCTCATGATTAACCAATATTATGAATTAGAAGAAAAGATTCTTTCTTGTAAAAGTCAGGCCTTGAATAAATTAAAATGTGTAAACCAGGCAGTTAATCAGTCTGCTCCAACAAATAAGATGTCTTCGCCAAAACTCCCAGAATTATGTTTACCTGTATTTAATCCTGGAGAAAATTGGGAGGAGTTTTGGTCAATTTTTAAAGCAGCTGTGCATGACAGGAGTGACCTAGCCTGTGTAACTAAATTATTTTACCTCAAAGGACAGACAAGAGGAGATGCTCACATACTAATACAAGCCTTTCCCAATGTAAATGATTCTTACAAAGAAGCAGTTGACTTGTTGAAGGTCACTCATAGTAATAAAGAACGAAGTAGGTTGCATCTAGTGAATATCATTGTTAATTTAAAAACTCCAGATCACACTTACAAAGGTTTACAGCAGTTTAGTTAAACTGGAGAGCACTCTCAAAACTTTAAGCAATAAATATAATCTGAAGGAATCAGACTGGTTATTGAGTGCCATTGTAAAGAATAAATTAAGCTGTAAAACACTTGAATGAGTCTCGAACAAGTATCACAAAGGCTATTTTGGTCTGAAGGAAATAAGACTAGGTCTACAAGAATTAATTGTTCAGTTGCAGACCAGCCAACCAACTAATTTTAAAGATGCAACACATAATAACTCTGAGGTATATGTCAAGTTTCACATGGGGAAAAATTATCCCAATTCAATTCAATTCGATTCAATTCAAGTTTATTCTCTATAAGGGTTACAATGTGGGGTTTACAAGTTATTGGTATTATGTGGTTTACATGTTATAAAATACTAATTACAGAGGGGGCCACTAGGACACCTAGCATGGCTAGGTATTTCGGGCAGACTTAGATTAATTCTTAACATTAAATCCTTACAGATTATGGTATTAAGGCTAAGTGACTACATCATAATTTGTGATTTTAGCAATGTGAATGCTTTTGTTTTGGCACAATACAAAGTGTCTATATTAGAGTATCATAGGCAAACTTATGACTAGTTAGGATTTATTATTTTAAGATTAAGATTAGTATTTCTGGGTTTATAGTCAGTGGGTGAGTGTAATTGTGAACCACCAGGTGGTTATCGTGTAGTTAGTTGTCGGGGTGTATCAGGGAGATAAGATGTTTTTTAACTGTAGTTTTGAAAGTGATGAATGTGTCTGCAGTTCTAGAGTTTTCAGGTAGGGTGTTCCAGATTTTAGGTCCTTTGAAATATATTGAATTTTTGTAAAGGTTTAGTCGAACACTGGGAATGTCATAGAGATGTTTGTGTCTGGTGTTATGCCTGTGGATCCTGTCACAACTATGAAGAAAACGTTTAAGGTTAAGGTTAATATTGAAATTTAAGATCCTGTAGATATAGACTGCACAGTAGTAAGTGTGGATGTTCTGAGTAGGGAGTAAGTTTAGATCTATGAAGAGTGGGGGGGGGGGGTGTTGCCAGGGATGGGATTTAGTGATTATTCTTACTGCAGCTTTTTGTTGGGTTATTATTGGCTTTAGGTGTGTTGCTGCAGTTGAACCCCAAGCACAGATAGCATAGGTGAGGTATGGATATATAAGTGAATGGTATAGTGTGGAGAGGATCCCCACCGTTTTGGATACTTTTTTTGTTATATGTTGGATATGGCTGCTGAAATTTAGGTTGTTGTCGAGGTATAGGCCAAGGAATTTCCCCTCATTATGTCTGGCAATTAGAGTGTTGTCGATCTTAATGTTAAGTTGCGCAACACCTGCTCTGCTACCAAACATAATATAGAAGGTTTTGCCAGTGTTAAGTGTAAGTTTATTGGCTGTCATCCACGTCGATATTTTGAGCAGCTCCTCGTTAACAATGGTGTTGAGGGTGGCAAGATTAGGGTGGGAGATGATATAAGTCGTGTCGTCAGCAAAGAGAATGGGTTTCAGGTGTTGGGATATGTTTGGAAGATCATTGATGTAAATGAGGAAGAACAGGGATCCAAGGACACTTCCCTGCGGAACTCCAGTATCAAGTGGCCGTATTGATGAGGCTGTGTCTTTAATGGTGACATACTGATACCTATTAGAAAGGTAGGATTTAAAATGTGACATACTGATACCTATTAGAAAGGTAGGATTTAAAATGTTAATAATCAAAATCCATTTCCTAAAAAGAGTTGCATAGGTACATATCAAGTAGCAGGAATCAGAAATAATGATTCTCCACAAGGTAAGAAGTATAAGTACCCTCCTAAGAGTAGCCCATTTAATAAGAAACCAGTCAAAGAAAAGAGAGATTGTCTCTTCTGCAAGGGTGCTCATTTTTCTCAGAATTGCAATGCATACAATTCATGGAATGATAAAGTTGAAAGATTGGAAGAACTTGACAGATGTATCAGATGTCTAGGTAATCACATTGTAAAGGATTGTCATGCCAAATTAAACACCTGTTATCAATGTCACAAAGGAAGACACCATATAGTCATGTGTAAGAGTCTATATGATAATGTTGATAATAATGATAATGTTGACAATCCTGACACAACAGTGGCTAATGTAAAAATTGCTGCTAATGTTAATAATGATGGTTTTGCTGAAGTAGCCTTACCTGTGTTACAGGTAAAAATTGATGATAAAAAGCATAAATCAAAAAATGTAACTGCATTATTGGACCAGGGATCCCAGTGTACTTTCATAAGACGTAAATGTCTTGATGGTATGAAAGTACAGATGGGAGATCCTACAACTTTAAAATTATCTGGTTTTCTCTCGGATAAAAGGGCTCAATTGTATGACACTGTTTATGTAACTGTCAGGTTGGACAATGAGAAAAAAACGTGTTAATGCAGTAATTGTAGATAGACTTTCAGAGAAAATATCTACAGTAGGGCTTAGTAAAGCTACAGAAAGACTCTCACATAATGTAAATTTAGCACCTTCTGGTGTAAACGATGATTCTGTAGCCCTGGAGTTTACCTGGAGAGAGTTCCGGGGGTCAACGCCCCCGCGGCCCGGTCCGTGACCAGGCCTCCTGGTGGATCAGAGCCTGATCAACCAGGCTGTTACTGCAGGCTACACGCAATCCAACGTACGAGCCACAGCCCGGCTGATCAGGTACCGACTTTAGGTGCTTGTCCAGTGCCTGCTTGAAGACTGCCAGGGGTCTGTTGGTAATCCCCCTTATGTATGCTGGGAGGCAGTTGAACAGTCTCGGGCCCCTGACACTCATTGTATTGTCTCTTAACGTGCTAGTGACACCCCTGCTTTTCATTGGGGGGATGTTGCTTCGTCTGCCAAGTCTTTTGCTTTCGTTGTGAGTGATTTTCGTGTGCAAGTTCGGTACTGGTCCCTCTAGGATTTTCCAGGTGTATATAATCATGTATCTCTCCCGCCTGCGTTCCAGGGAATACAGGTTCAGGAACTTGAAGAGCTTCCAGTAATTGAGGTGTTTTATCTCCGTTAAGCGCGCTGTGAAGGTTCTCTGTACATTTTCTAGGTCAGCAATTTCACCTGCCTTGAAAGGTGCTGTTAGTGTGCAGCAAAATTCCAGCCTAGATAGAACAAGCGACCTGAAGAGTGTCATCATGGGCTTGGCCTCCCTAGTTTTGAAGGTTCTCATTATCCATCCTGTCATTTTTCTAGCAGCTGCAATTGATATAATGTTATGGTCCTTGAAGGTGAGATCCTCCGACGTGATCACTCCCAGGTCTTTGGCGTTTGTTTTTTCGCTCTATTTTGTGGCCGGAATTTGTTTTGTACTCTGATGAAGTTTTGATTTCCTCGTGTCTACCATATCGGAGTAATTGAAATTTCTCATCGTTGAACTTCATATTGTTTTCTGCAGCCCATTGAAAGATTTGGTTGATGTCCACCTGGAGCCTTGCAGTGTCTGCAATGGAAGACACTGTCATGCAGATTCGGGTGTCATCTGCAAAGGAAGACACGGTGCTGTGGCTGACATCCTTGTCTATGTCAGATATGAGGATGAGAAACAAGATGGGAGCGAGTACTGTGCCTTGTGGAACAGAGCTTTTCACCGTAGCCGCCTCGGACTTTACTCTGCTGACTAGGCCCAATAAATATTTTGATAGGTAGTGACTATTATGCCTCCTTTGTAAAGGGTATGGTAAAGAAATGTGGTGTCACCCTTTTGAAGACTGCAGGAGGCCATGTAATGTATGGTAGGATTCCTCGTAATAATAATTCATGACTAGAAGAAACTACAAATACCATAACTGTGTGTCTTACTCATGAAATCGTACCCCAGTATAATTCTTCCATAGAGGATGTGTTGAGCCAGTGCATAAATTGTGGGAATTAGACGGCATTGGAATAAATGTAAATGAAGAAAGTCCAGACGATTCTTTTACTCGGGAACAGTACCTGAGAGATATAAAATTTGAATCTGGACAATACTGGGTACGACTTCCGTGGAGACTGAACCATTCAGAATTGTCCACTAATTACAGAATGGCATATGGACAATTAAAGGCTCAGCTCCGTGAACTGAGTAAGACACCAGAATTGTTGACTGCCTATAATGATATAATTACTGAACCATTAATTAATAAATTTATAGAAGAGGTACCTCCTGAGCAAGCCAAAATTTATGGTCACTATTTGCCACATCACGGAGTGAAGAAGGATTCTAAGACCACTCCTTTGAGGATTGTGTTTAATTGTAGTGCCAGGAGTAAAAAAAATGTACCTAGTTTAAATGACTGTTTGATGACAGATCCGTCGTTGACGGAAAAATTAGGAGATATCTCACTAAATTTCAGGTTGAAGAATTATGCTTTTTACGGCTGATATAAGTAAAGGTTTCCTAAGAGTGGGTTTACAAGAGGCTGACCGGGATTGTACCCACTTCTTATGGCCTGAGAATCCTAGTGACCTACTTAGCCCTCTGAAAACCTATCGCTTTAGGAGCGTATTATTTGTTGCTACATCCAGTCCGTTCCTACTTCAAGCGACGATAAATGCACACCTTAAACGTACGGGAAATCCATTGAGTAAAGTAATGAGCAAACAATTTTATGTGGACAATTTCCTGGGTGTGACGTCAACTGAAGAGGAACTGTTAATGACTTATGGAGAGACTAATAAAATAATGCAAAGTGCAAATATGCCTCTGAGAGAATGGAATAGTAATTCGTCCAAATTAAAGGACAAAATAAGTAAAGATTACCCTGGAGATGAAGTGCCAAAATGTAGTAATGTATTGGGATTAACTTGGGATACTGAGAGAGATTTGTTAATGTTAAAACCTAATAATTACAGTATGCCCAATAAACTAAGAGAATCTTGCTTGCTGAAGTTTCCAAATGTTTTGATCCACTAGGAATAGTGTCACCCCTTACTATAAGAGGGAAATTATTAATACGAGAAGCATGGAAGCTTAAATGTACTTGGGATGAAATTCTACCTGAGGAATTCATTAACAGGTGGGATGAATTAATCGGTGATTATGAAAAAATTCCAATGTGGGAGTTCCCACGCCAGGTGGCCAATCCAGATGGAAAAAATATACTCCACATTTTTTGTGATGCTTCAAAATTGGCATATGGAGCAGTTGATTACCTTCAATGTAATACTGTTATTTCTCTTATGTCTAAGGCTAAAGTGTCTCCAATTAAATCACGCACCTTACCTCAGTTGGAATTAACAGCCATTTATGTAGGTGTCAAATTAGCTAATTATATAAGAAATAAGTTGGAGATAAATATTAGCGACACTGTAATTTGGTCTGATGATGAGGTATCCTTACAATGGATTCGTAATGGAAACAGTAAAATTGTGTAAGTACAAAACAGTCGCTGAAATTAATCAGATGCAAGAGAAATATAATAGTTTGGGTCAGCATATGTTAACATTTAATCATATACCTGGTGAGGAGAATCCAGCTGATTTCTTGTCTCGAGGTTTACCTTATGCTAAATTTGTAAATGCTGTATCATAGTTAAAAGGACCAAGCTGGTTGGTAAATAAAGCTAATTGGCCTGTACAAAAGGCGCATATTGCTCCTGTTGAAATTACTGTGACCACTGCTCGAATAGTTTGTCCTTCCTTAGCCATTGATATAAATAGGTATTCTTCTTTACCCACACTAATCAATGTAACTAAGTTTGTGTTTAAATTTCTAAACATGATAAATATCTCATATAAGTTTTCACATCCTCTTGAATATTGGATAAAGAGGGTACAAGAAGAAATCTATGGAAATGAGATTAAATTGATGATGGAAAGAAAAATTGTGAAAGGTTCTGTAATAGAGAAATTGGGGCTGTATTTAGAGAACAATGTAATTAGGTGCAGAGGTAGGTTACAAAATGCTGAATTGGGTGAATTGCTAAACACCCTATCTTATTGCCCAAAACTCATCATCTAACATATTTAATTGTTTTAAATGCCCATAAAAATGTAATGCATGGTGGGGTACAAGATACCTTAAATTGTATTAGGGAAACTTTCTGGATTCCACAAGGACGACAGTGTTAAAAGGGTGATTAAATCTTGCGGAATATGTCGCTGTGTGGATGCCAGATCCTATATGTACCCAGGTCCTCCGCCATTGCCAAATAAGCAATTTGAGTCGTTTAGCAACGACCTCCACCCGGCCGCAGTGTGGAAAATAATTTCCCAAAATTATGCCGTGTAAATAAACCTGATTAAGTGTATTTTAAAGAAGTGAACCGACAGGGAAGCTCTGTGCCTGCACTGAGGAGCAGGGAAGAGATGCCATTGTTTTTTGAATGTGCTACAAACACGCTAATGTAATGTGCATAATTTTCATCGCTCTAGGGGTTATATTGGGCTTAAAACCTCTCAAATAGGAGCCAAAATTGTTGGATTTGCAGTCCTGCATAACGTGAGCATTAAACAGATGGGCAGGACAGCTCCAGGAACCCCAGCTAAGTGTATGTTTATGTTTAGAAGTTCTGGCCAGTAAATTCTTCATAAATGTAGACAGGGGTGGTTCTGTATATGATACACAGTAATCTCCAGACAAACTGGTAAGTGTTATGATTATAAATTCTCCTTCTGTTATATAAATGTCAATATGTATTCATTTATTAATTTTAATATACAGTCCACAAATTTATATTAAATTTTACCAGAATTCCTGGTGATGTATATTCATTTGCAATTAATATAGGTCTAGAGCAACTTGTGGATATGACAGTTGTAGGTATCGAAGGGGGACATTTTTTTGTGACATAGGAGTCCCAAAATTCCTACTTGTTCTATGTAACTTTGATAAATAATAATTATCTTTGTTACCATTTACTCGTATGTACCTTATGAGTTACATCCAAGTAAATGTAATTTTCCACAAATATGTCCTAATGTTCGCTAACGTGTTTTTGTAAACCAACATTATATTATTCCATTTCGAGATTAAGAGAAGCAAAATGGCATCAACACACTTAATTAAATATACCAACCTATTTCTAAGTAAGATCAATGACTGTTAACACTTTAGGACGACCATAGAAACCTCTGTCTCCACCTATCACACGAAAACAAAATTTGGGACTGACCTACGTAGCACTGTGCACACGTCACAAACACATGTAAACAGACCGAATAACAGATCGAATAAAGCGATCTTGAGTAATAGATGAACATTCGTGAGAAAAATGAAAACGTTGCTGAGAATGTTCCTGCAAGAAAAAATAAAAATAGGGGTACTGGGCCCAGTTACCGGCGTACTGGACCCCAGTAACCAGGGTACTGGGAAAAGTTACTGGGGTACTAGACCCCAGTAACTGGGGCACTGGACCCCAGTAACCAGGGTACTGGACCCCAGTAACAGGGATACTAGACCCCAGTAACTATGGTTCTGGGCCCAAGCAACTGGAATACAGGAACCTAATAACCAGGGTTTTGACCCACAGTAAATGGGGTACTGGACCTCAGTAACCGGGGTACTGGGCCCCAGTAACTGGGGCACTGGACCCCAGTAACCGGGGTACTGGACCCCAGTAACTGGGGTACTGGACCCAGTAACTGGGGTACTGGACCCCAGTAACAGGGGTATTGGACCCCAGTAGCCGGGGTACTGGGCCTCAGTAACTGGGGTACTGGACCCCAGTAACTGGGGTACAGGGAACCAGTAACAGGGGTACTGGACCCCAGCAACTGGGGTACTGGACCCCAGTAACTGGGGTACTAGACCCCAGTAACTGGGGTACTGGACCCCAGTAACCAGGGTACTGGACCCCAGTAACTGGGGTGCTGGGCCCCAGTAACTGAGGTACTGAACCCCAGTAACTGGGGTGCTGGACCCCAGTAACTGGGGTACTAGACCCCAGTAACTGGGGTACTGGACCCCAGGAACCGGGGTACTGGACCACAGTACCCGGGGTACTGGACCACAGTAACCGAGGTACTGGACCTCAGTAACCGAGGTACTGGACCCCAGTAATTGGGGTACTGGACCCCAGTAATTGGGGTACTGGAACACAGTAACCGAGATACTGGACCCCAGTAACCAGGACACTGGACCACAGTAATCGGGAAACTGGACCCAAGTAACCGGGGTACTGGACCACAGTAACTGGGGTACTGGACCCCAGCAAACGGGGTACTGGACCCCAGTAACTGGAGTACTGGACCCCAGTAAACGGAGTATCTGACCCCAGTAATGGGGGTACTAGACTCCAGTAACCGGGGCATCGGACCCCAGTAATCGGGGAACTGGATCCCAGTAACCGGGGTACTGGACCCAAGTAACCGGGGTACTGGACCCCAGTAACAAAGGTATTGGACCCCAGCAACCGGGGTGCTGGACCCCAGTAACCGGGGTACTGGACCCTAACTGGAGTACTGGACCCCAGTCACTGGGGTACTGAATCCCAGTAACTGGGGTACTGAACCACAGTAACCAAGGTACTGAACCCAGGTAACCTGGGTGCTGGACCCCAGTAACCGGGAAACTGGACCCCAGTAACAGGGGTACTGGACCCCAGTAACTAGGGTACTGAATCCCAGTAACTGGGATACAGGACCCCAGTAACCGGGGAATTGAACACAAGTAAACAGGGTACTGGACCCCAGTAACCAGCGTACTGGACCACAGTAACCGAGGTACTGGACCCAAGTAACCGGGGAACTGGACCCCAGTAACCGGGGAACTGGACCCCAGTACCCAGGGTACTGGACCGCAGGAACCGGGGTACTGGGCCACAGTAACCGGGGAACTGGACCCAAGGAACCGGGGTACTGGACCCCAGTAACCGGGGTAATGGACTCCAGGAACCGGGGTACTGGACCCCAGCAACCGGGGCACTGGACCCCAGTAACCAGGATACTGGACCACTGTAGCCATGGTACTGGACCCCAGTAACCGGGGTACTGGACCCAAACACCCGGGTTACTAGACCCCAGTAACCGGGTCACTGGACCCCAGTAACCGAGGTACTGGACCCCAGTAATCGGGGTACTGGACCCCAGTAACCGGGGTACTGGACCCCATTAACTGGGGTACTGGACCCCAGTAACCTGGGTACTGGACCTCAGTAACCGAGGTACTAGACCACAGTAACTGAGGTACTGGACCCGAATAACCTGGGTACTGAACCCCAGTAACCGGGGTACTGGACCCCAGTAACCGGGGTACTGGACCACAGTAATCGGGGAACTGGAGTGCAGTAACTAGGGTACTGAACCCCAGTAACCAGGGTACTGGACCCCAGTAACCGGGGTACTGGTCCCCAGTAACCGGGGCACTGCACCCCAGTAACCGGGGTACTGGACCCAGTAACCAGGGTACTGGGCCCCAGTAAGTGGGGTACTGAACCCCAGTCACCAGGGTACTGGACCCAGTTACCGGGGTACTGGACCCCAGTAACCGGGGTATTGGACCATAGTAACCGGGGCACTGGACCCAAGTAACCGGGATACTGGAGCCCAATAACCGGGGAACTGGACCCCAGTAACCGTAGCACTGGACCCCAGCAATTGGGGTACTGGACCCCAGTAACCGGGGTACTGGACCCCAGTAACTGGGGTACTGGACTCCAGTAACCGGGGAACTGGACCCCAGTAACCGGGGTACTGAACCCCAGTAACCGGGGTACTGGAACCCAGTAATGGGGGTACTGGACCCCAGTAACTGGGGCACTAGATCACAGAAACCGGGGTACAAAACGCCAGTAACCGGGATACTGGACCCCAGTAACCGGGGTATTGGACCCCAGTAACCGGCATACTGTATCCCAGTAACCGAGGTACTGGACCCCAGTAACTGGGATACTGGACGCCAGAAACCGGGGAACTGAACCCCAGTAGCCAGGGTACTGGACCCCAGTAACCGGGGTACTAGAACCCAGTAACCGGTGTACTGGACCCCAGTAACTGGGGTACGGGACCCCAGGAACTTGGGAACTGTACCCCAGTAACCAGGGTACTGTACCGTTGTAGCCATGGTATTGGACCCCAGTAACCAGGGTACTGGGCCCAAGTAACCGGGGTACTGGACCCCAGTAACTGAAGTACTGGGCCCCAGTAACCGGAGCACTGGACCCCAGTAACCGAGGTACTGGACTACAGTACTCTGGGTACTGAACCCAATAACCGGGGTATTGGGCCCCAGTAACTAGGGTACTGGAACCCAGTAACTGGAGTACTGGACCCCGGCAACCATGGTACTGGACCCCAGAAACCGAGATATTTGACCGAAGTAACCGGAGAACGCCCCAATACCCAATGTACTGGACACCAGTAACCGGGATACTGGACGCCAGTAACCGGGGTACTTGACCCCAATAACCAGGGTACTGGACCCGAGCAACCGGGGCACTGGACCCCAGTAACTGGGGCACTGGACTCCAGTAACCGGGGTACTTGACCCCAGTAACCGGGGTACTGGACCCCAGCAACTCGGGTACTGGACCCCAGTAACTAGGGAACTGGATCCCAGCAACCGGGGTACTGGACCCAAGCAACCGAGGTAATGGACCCCAGCAACCGGGGTACTGGACTCCAGGAACCGGGGAACTGGACCCCAGTAACCAGGGTACTGGACCCCTGTAGCCATGGCACTGGACCCCTGTAACCGGGGTACTGGACCCCAGTACCCGGGATACTAGACCCCAGAAACCGGGGCACTGGACCCCAGTAACCGGGGTAATGGACCCCAGTAACCGGGGAACTGGACCCCAGTAACCGGGGAACTGGACTACAGTAACCGAGGTACTGGACCAGAGTAACCGACGTACTGGACCACAGTAATCGGGGTACTGGACCCCAGTAACCGAGGTACTGGACCCCAGTAACTGGGGTACTGAACCCCAGTAACGAAGGTACTGGACAACAGTAAGCGAGGTACTGGACCACAGTAACCGAGGTACTGGACCCCAGTAACCGGGGTACTGGACCCCAGTAACCGGGGTACTGGACCCCAGTATCAGGGGTACTGGACTACAGTAAACGGGGAACTGGACTGCAGTAACCGGGGTACTGGACCCTAGTAAACGGGGAACTGGACCCCAGTAACCGGGGTACTGGACCCCAGTAACCGGGGTACTGGACCAAAGTAACTGGGGTACGGGAGTCCAGTAACCGGGTACGGGACCCAGAAACCGGGGAACTGGGCCCCAGTAACTGGGGTAATGGACATCAGTAACCTGGGTACTGGACCTCAGTGACCTGGGTGCTTGACCCCAGTAACAGGGGTACTGGACACCAGCAACTGGGGTACTGGACCCCAGTAACCGGGGTACTGGACCCCAGTAACTGGGGTACTGGGCCCCAGTAACCGGGGAACTGGACCCCAGTAACAGGGGTACTGAACCCCAGTAACCGAGGTACTGGACCCCAGTAATGGGGGTAATGGACCCCAGTAACTGGGGCACTGGATCCCAGTAACCAGTTTACAGGATGCCAATAACCGGGGTACTGGACCCCAGTAACCGGGGTATTGGACCCCAGTAACCGGCATACTGGTTCCCAGTAACCGAGGTACTGGACCCCAGTATCCGGGATACTGGACCCCAGTAACCGGGGAACTGAACCCCAGTAACCAGGGAACTGGACCCCAGTAACCGGGGTACTGGAACCCAGTAACAGGGGTATTGGACCCCAGTAACCGGGGTACGGGACCCCAGGAACTGGGATACTGTACCCCAGTAACCAGGGTACTTTACCGTTGCAGCCATGGTACTGGACCCCAGTAACCAGGGTACTGGGCCCAAGTAACCGGGGTACTGGACCCCAGTAACTGGCGTACTGGGCCCCAGTAACCAGACCACTGGACCCCAGTAACCGGGGTACTGGACTCCAGTAACCGGGGTACTGAACCCAGTAACCGGGGTATTTGGCCCCAGTGACTGGGGTACTGGAACCAAGTAACTGGAGTACTGGACCCCGGTAACAGGGGCACTGGACCCCAGCAACCGAGATATTGGACCCCAGTAACCGGAGAACGCCCCAATAACCAATGTACTGGACCCAAGTAACCGGGATACTGGACGCCAGTAACGGGGGTACTGGACCCCAATAACCGGGGTACTGGACCCCAGTAACTAGGACACTGGACCCCAGCAACCGGGGCACTGGACCCAGTAACTGGGGCACTGGACTCCAGTAACCGGGGTACTTGACCCCAGTAACCGGGGTACTGGACCCCAGTAACAGGGGTACTGGACCCCAGTAACTAGGGAACTGGACCCCAGCAACCGGGGTACTGGACCCCAGTAACTGAGGTAATGGACCCCAGGAACCGGGACACAGGACCCTAGGAACTGGGGTACTGGACCACAGTGACCAGGGTACTGGACCCCTGTAGCCATGTCACTGGACCCCAGTAACCGGGGCACTGGACCCCAGTAACCTGGGTACTGGATCCCAGTAACCGGGGTACTGGAACCCATTATCAGGGGTTCTGGACTACAGTAAACGGGGAACTGGACTGCAGTAACCGGGGTAATGAACCCCAGTAACCGGGGAACTTGACCTCAGTAACAGTGGTACTGGACCCCAGTAACCGGGGTACTGGAACCCAGTAACCGGGGAATTGGACCCAAGTAATCAGCGTACTGGATCCCAGTAACCGAGGTACTGGACCCAATAACCGGGGTACTGGGCCCCAGTAACCCTGGAACTGAACCCCAGTAACCAGGGTACTGGACCCCAGTAACCGGGGTACTGGAACCCAGTAACCGGGGTACTGGACCCCAGTAACCGGGGTACTGGACCCCAGTAACCGGGTACTGTACACGTGAAACCGAGGAACTGGACTACAGTAACCGAGGAACTGGACCAGAGTAACCGACGTATTGGACCCTAGTAATCGGGGAACTGGACCCCAGTATACGGGGCACTAAACCCCAGTAACTGGGGTACTGGACCCCAGTAACCAGAGTACTGGACCCCAGTATCAGGGGTACTGGACTACGCTAAACGCGGAACTGGACTGAAGTAACCGAGGTACTGGACCCCAGTAACCGGGGTATTGGACCCCAGTAACCGGGGTACTGAACCCCAGTAACCTGGGTACTGGACCCCAGTAACCGGGGTACTGGACCCAGTACCCGGGGAACTGGACCCCAGTAACCTGGGTACTAAACCCCAGAAACAGGGGAACTGGACCACAGTAACAGGAGTACTGGACCCCAGCTACTGGGGTACTGGACCCCAGTAACCGGGGCACTGGACCCCAGTAACCGGGGCACTGGACCCCAGTAACCAGGGTACTGAACCCCAGCAACGGGGGTACTGGACCCAGTAATCGGGTTACTGGACCCCAGTAACCGGGGTACCTGACCCCAGTAACTGGGGCACTGGAATCCAGTAACCAGGGTACTGGACCCCAGTAACCAACGTACTGGACCCCAGTAATCGGGGTACTGGACCCCAGTAACCGAGGTACTGGACCCCAGTAACTGGGGCACTAGATCCAAGTAACCGGGATACAGGACGCCAGTACCCGGGGTATTGGACCCCAGTAACCGGGGTATTGGACCCCAGTAACCAGCGTACTGGAGCCCAGTAACCGAGGTACTGGACCCTGTAACCGGGGTACTGGACCCCAGTAACCCTGGAACTGATCCCCAGTAACCAGGGTACTGGACCCCAGTAACCAGTGTACTGGAACCCAGTAACCGGGGTACTGGACCTCAGTAACAGGGGAACTGGACCCCAGTAACCGGGGTACGGGACCCTAGGAACCGGAGTACTGTACCTCAGTAACCAGGGCACTGGTTCGTTGTAGCCATGGTCCTGGACCCCAGTAACCAGAGTACTGGGCCCAAGTAACCGGGGTACAGGACCCCAGTAACTGGGGTACTGGGCCCCAGTAACCAGGGCACTGGACCCAGTAACTGGGGTACTGCACCCCAGTAATCGGGGTACTGGGCCCAGTAACTGGGGTATTGGGCCCCAGTAACCGGGGTACTGGAACCCAGCAACCGGGGTACTGGACCCCAATAACCGGGTACTGGTCTCCAGTAACCGGGGCACTGGACCCCAGCAATTGGGGCACTGGACCCCAGCAATTGGGGCACTGGACCCCAGTAACTGGGGCACTAGATCCCAGTAACCGGGTTACTGGACTCAGTAACTGGGGTATTGGGCCTCAGTAACAGGGGTACTGGACCCAGTAACCGGGGTACTGGACCCCAGTAACCCTGGAACTGAACCCCAGTAACCAGGGTACTGGACCCCAGTAACCAGGGTACTGGAACCCAGTAACCGGGGTACTGGACCCCAGTAACCGGGGTACTGGACCCCAGTAACCGGGTACTGTACCCCAGTAACCGAGGAACTGGACTACAGTAACCGAAGTACTGGACCAGAGTAACCGACGTATTGGACCCTAGTAATCGGGGTACTGGACCCCAGTAACCGGGGTACTAAACCCCAGTAACTGGGGTACTGGACCCCAGTAACCAGGGTACTGGACCACAGTAACCGAGGTACTGGACCACAGTAACCGAGGTACTGGACCCCAGTAACCGGGGTACTGGACCCCAGTAACCGGGGTACTGGACCCCAGTATCAGGGGCACTGGACTACACTAAACGCGGAACTGGACTGCAGTAACCGGGGTACTGGACCCCAGTAACCGGAGAACTGGATCCCAGTAACCGGAGTACTAGACCCCAGTAACCTGGGTACTGGACCCCAGTAACCGGGGCACTGGACCCCAGTAACCAGGGTACGGGAGTCCAGTAACCGGGGTACAGGACCCAGTAACCGGGGAACTGGGCCCCAGTAATTGGGGTAATGGACCCCAGTAGCCGGGTTACTGCACCCCAGTAACCTGGGTGCTTGACCCTCGTAACAGGGGTACTGGACCCGATTAACCGGGGTACTGGACCCCAGTAACCTGGGTACTGAACCCCAGAAACCGGGGAACTGGACCTCAGTAACAGGAGTACTGGACCCCAGCTACTGAGGTACTGGACCCCAGTAACCGGGGCACCTGACCCCAGTAACTGGGGCACTGGAATCCAGTAACCAGGGTACTGGACCCTAGTAACCGGGGTACTGGACCCCAGTAACCGGGGTATTGGACCCCAGTAACCGGGGTACTGGACCCCAGTAACCGGGGTACTGGACCCCAGTAACTGGGGCACTAGATCCTAGTAACGGGGATACAGGACGCCAGTACCCGGGGTACTGGACCCCAGTAACCGGTGTATTGGACCCCCGTAACCAGCGTACTGGACCCCAGTAACCGAGGTACAGGACCCTGTAACCGGGGTACTGGACCCCAGTAACCCTGGAACTGATCCCCAGTAACCAGGGTACTGGACCCCAGTAACCAGGGTACTGGAACCCAGTATCCTGGGTACTGGACTCCAGTAACCGGGGTACTGGACCCCAGTAACCGGGGTACGGGATCCCAGGAACCGGAGTACTGGACCCCAGTAACCAGGGCACTGGTCTGTTGTAGCCATGGTCCTGGACCCCAGTAACCAGAGTACTGGGCCCAAGTAATCGGGGTACAGGACCCCAGTAACTGGGGTACTGGGCCCCAGTAACCAGGGCACTGGACCCAGTAACTGGGGTACTGCACCCCAGTAATCGGGGTACTGGGCCCAGTAACTGGGGTATTGGGCCCCTGTAACTCTGGTACTGGAACCCAGCAATTAGAGTACTGGACCCCAGTATCCGGGGCACTGGACCTCAGCAACCGGGGTACTGGACCCCAATAACTGGGGTACTGGACCCCAGTAACCGGGGCACTGGACCCCAGCAACCGGGGCACTGGACCCCAGTAACTGGGGCACTGGATCCCAGTAACCGGGTTACTGGACTCAGTAACTGGGGTATTGGGCCCCAGTATCTGGGGTACTGGAACCCAGTAACTGGAGTACTGGACCCCAATAACTGGGGTACTGGACCCCAGTAACCAGTGTACTGGACCCCAATAACTGGGGTACTGGACCACAATAACCGGGGTACTGGACTCAGTATGTGGGGTATTGGGCCCCAGTAACTGGGGTACTGGAACCCAGTAACTGGAGTACTGGACCCCAGTAACCTGGGCACTGGACCCCAGCAACCGGGGTACTGGACCCCAGTAACCGGAGAACGCTCCTAATAACCTATGTACTGGACCTCAGTAACCGGTGTACTGGACCCCAGTAACCGGGGTACTGGACCCCAGCATAGTTGCTGATCCCTGTGTTATATAGCATAGCATATTAGTATCATCCATGTGCTTTAGATAGGAGATCCCTTGTAGGCCTGTGACTTTGTGTGACGTCACGGGATGCGCATGTGTAGGTTCGTACCTCTGCCTCCCTCTCACTCGGCGGCAGACCATCCAGACAAGAACACGGCAAGGCTGGGCTCCATTTCTCATCACCTCAGTCTGACAATATATGCTACCATCCAACAAGTGTGTCTACCTTCAACCCTCGATATCTCCATTTAAGAACCCCTACGATAAAATGGTGGCATCGGAGGGCCTGTAATTCTGACGATTACATCGATTTCTGGAGATAAATTTCGACCAGCAAGACGGCCTTTTCGTGTCACCAGTAGGCCTTGTGGAAATTTATTTGGTCCCTAAAATTCCACAGGACAGATCCAGCATGGCCATACGGGACGGCTGAGCTGGATGGCCCTTATACCCCACCCAAACAGGGAAGCATTCTCTTGTCGGCGATGGATTCTTGGTAGGCATGTATTTAATTTATAGATTTACTCTTCAGGGAAGGAGTAGGTAGTTTTACTGGTAGTACACTAATATTAGGTTTACTAAGGCATCTGTAGATAATGATAATGTAGACCTAAGACCTTAACATAGGTAGTAATAGGTCAATAATGTAGGCAAACACTAGGATAAGTTAGCTTGGGAGAACTGGTAGCCCTAGTTTGAAGGAAGAGACGAGGGTCTGGAAGAGGGACCAGCTTGTTCTTCTTAAGACAGACACCAACTGGACAAGACGTGCCGTGATCAGCAGACGGCGCCCCCACGTGTCTTCACATTTGAGACCTGGGGAAATCTGGTAGAGGCACCTCGATGTACCGTAGATGACCTCCGTCAGGCCCATACAGTAAGACAAGACCTCCTTTATCTCGTAGATTTCTGGCCAGTGTCTGGGGAGATTGTGAGTGAGTTTATCTGTGGGCCTGTGTTGCAGCTGGCAGAGCATGCCCAGTAAGTACCAGTGTCTCAGAGCAGTCTGGAAGCTAGTGTCTGAGTCTGCATAGTTATACTAGGGGATACATACCCTCTTGGACATAGGAATTTCTGAGGTGCAGGAAGGACACTAAATACGATTGAATATTGCAGGAATTAAGGCTCCCGGTTGCACGTGGTTTCTGAGGGAAAGTCCAAAGGGGCTAAAGCTAAGCTTAGAGAAGTTGAAGATCAGGATATATGCTGCAACACCAAGTAAGTTAGTCCTTTATACGTGCATGCAGGCGAGGTTTCTTGCAATACCAATCATTTGTGAAAATCTGTCCTATAAGCCACTTGTGAGGCTGAGGTACCCACCTCAGAGCTCGGTGTCAACAGAGTTTGCCAGGGTAGGTGACTCACTTGGAGGCAGTCCACACAAATTTTCACAGGCCTACCGAGGTTAATGCCAGCCTGCTACCTCAAGCCAGTTCTCCTGCCCAAGCTCCTACCAGCTTCTACATTATTCACTGGTCAGTCTCTTTGTATTAGTGTATCTGCTTATTTGCATCACTCCCGAGGGGTTGACCCGAGTTTGCAAAATAAGCCAGCTTCCAATCTGTGGTGAGGAAGCCCAGTCGAGCCTAGTCTACCCCATCCAGTTCTTTTGCCTGCCAAGCCAGCTTTCCACCCCTGCTGTGCTCATCGTGTGAAGTTATCAAGCTATTCTGTGTGAAGGGTTAAGATAAGCCAGCTAGCAACTAACCCAGGTGTCTTACCCCAGTACTCAAGCAAGCCACGTGAGTAGTCTTCATCGCTTGTGATTCAAGCTCCAAGCCATTCTGAGTGCTCTTTTTCATCCTTGTGGTGTTGTAGTATTTCGTGGGTTTGTTTTTAAGCCAGTCGGCTTAGAAATATTTTCGCGGCAGTGTGGTTGTTCTCAGTGAGGCTTACGCCGTTCAACCCATATGCCCAACCACTCACGACCACGTGTGTCTCGCCGGTCTTAGCCCTGCTAACCCACAAACCCAACTACACTCACCACGCGGCCTCAGATGCCTCACTCAGCCATTACCCACTCACCTAACTTCTTCAGTGTTTTGGTGAAGTACTAAGGGTTGTAGCACCATATTTTAAGGACCACATAGGGGGTCAAGAGCTA
This sequence comes from Cherax quadricarinatus, assembly GCF_038502225.1. Classification (NCBI taxonomy): domain Eukaryota; kingdom Metazoa; phylum Arthropoda; class Malacostraca; order Decapoda; family Parastacidae; genus Cherax; species Cherax quadricarinatus. The sequence goes on along the minus strand of NC_091292.1, from coordinate 45,254,315 downwards.
GAGTGTGTCTTCGACAGTGGCGCCACCGTTAAAAGCCTCCTGTGTGAAGTCTATCGCCGATGTAAGCGCAATTCTACGATCACCTGTGCAGAGGACAGCAGCAAGACGACATAAACAATCCTCTACTCTCCACTACCATCAACCTCATTCTTCACCAAGTCGTTACAGCGATAATATTTTTTTTTCATAGGGACATTTGCGAGTGTTGAGACATTTTGTTTTATGTTCCCAGTGATTTTGCTCTTAGTGACATTCAGTGACTCTTGATCAGACTCAGTGTTTATCATGTACTTATTGCAATATTCTTTTTTTCTCTTCTTAATTCAGTGTTAATTTTCGTGCATTATCTTATGTCTGTTGTGTTGTGTATCTTTTTATACACTTAAAGTAAGTACTTAGTGTTTTTGCTTTGTTGTGTGTGCGACATATGAGCAGTATAGAACTTGTATTTACACTTCAGAATCACCTTGTGTTCTCAGTATTCCAGTGAAGTATTTCAGTAATTTTTTCACCTCATATTCTGTATCACAACTCAGTGTTGTCTGTTATATTTTTTTTCCCCAGCTTTTGTGTATTTTTGTTTTGTTCCCTGTGTGTTGAACATTCTTGTGTTCATATTCTTTCATGTAGCCAGTGTCTAATTTGTCTTATTTCCACAGACAATAGTGCCATTATTTTTGTGCAGGCAAGAAATCATTTTTACAAAATTTTTCACACATCAAGTTTCATTGCAAGAAAATTCTAGTACTGTGTTTATGTTGATGTGTTGTGTTCTGCATCACTGTAAGTGTTCAAACTTTTTTTTGTTATGTGTTTTAGCACCTATTATTTTTTATGTTTTCTTGAACAAATTCACTTTTAGTGCAATTTTTAAGTTCTTCTTTTAGAGTAAATTGTTCTTTTGCTTGTTAAGTGTTGCTTGAGTGCAGTTAAGAGTTAAAGTGTTCATTTCTTGATATATTTCTTTTCTTGTGTGTGTAATAATTTTTATTATTGCACATTGACTCATTTTACAATAATTCTTGTGCAGATATTGTGTTGCCACTAAAGTTTTTCTTGCAGAGATTCTAAGCAGTGTTTTTTTTTTTTTGATTAGCAATTATTTGAAATATTGCAACAGTTTATTTCAGTGCAGTTTCATATGCTCTGTTCTGTGCATAATATTTTATTCTGTCTGTGTCATTTTATTTTATTTCAGTGAATTGTGCCTCTGTTTTATTTTTTGCACAAGTTTTATTGAGTCCATTTTATCATTTTGTTGTGTATTTCCCTGTTGCATTGAAAGTAAAGACAACTCACTGTGCCATTCATTCAATTTAAAGTAAAAGTTGAACAAATCAGATTTGAGTAAAGTACAAGTTCTCTTGATTTTCAAAGTGTTGTTCATTCAGTAGCATATTTTTCTTGTGTGAGTTCTTTACTTACTGTGTGACCTGTCAACTTTTAATTACTTATGCAGAATAGTTAAGCATTTTCTTCCCGTTTAAGCTTATTGTGTTATTCTCTCTATTTTCTTGTCTTATGCACTTGAGTAAGTTCACTGAGATGTCCCAGTCACTTTTGAACGTTCACTTAGTGTATCATGCCAGTCCAAGTCAATATGAATCAGTCCACAGTACCAACATTTCCTTACTGACTGAAAGACAATATCTAGCCCTTGAGCAATGTGTTTGTTCTCACAGCTTGTATCTGAGATTTGTCAAAGTGCTGCGAAAAGTGAAGTTCAGATTAAGTTCCTATAGATCCGTGAATTACTTATTAACGTAGCCGAGCGGTCAGGCACTGGTAATTCTGTCACTCCCATCTGTGTTCCACCTATACCTTTAGACTTGCAGGATAGTGTTCCGTTGCCTCAAGTGTCCGAGGACACTCAGACTGCCTTGAGTGCACAGCCTATCCCTGCAATGACTGCTAGTTCGAGTAGTAGTTTCTCCACAGGGGATGCCTTGTCAGAAAACGATTACTTGCAACTAGTAATGCCATCTCTTGTTGATGTGACATGCTGTCTGCAGAAAGACGTCTCTGTTACAGCTAGTGCTCTCACTAGAGTGTCTGTTGTTGTTCCTAATGTTCCAGATGGTGATCCCATCCTAGTTGACAGTAATCAGTGCATTGTAAGAAGTTATTTCTCGAGTAACTTTCACGTTGTTAACGTTTGTAAGTGTAGTTTCTTTATAGCTGATACCTCGTGTCACTGTGTGCGACTCAGATTGAATATCAGCATTGTTGACCGTGTTCATTTATTTTCTCCTGTGCTTGCAGTTTGAGATAGTAGATTCGTTCTCCCTTGCTCATATTGCGTGTTATAGCGTTAATTTTTTTCAACAGGGGGGAGTCATCCACTCCACCGAGTTTGTTCATTCCTCCAGTAAGAAAGAACTGATACCTTTATTCCAGAACAAACAGCCTACTGGAAGGTTAGCCAGATGGACCTCGACTATCCAAGAGTTCAATCCCACTTTTGAACATTTACCTGGCAAGTCGAATGTAGTCGCTGATGCTTTATCGTGACACGTTAGTGTAGTTACTGCAGATCCTCCATTTACTGTCGAGGATGTCAAAACTGCCCAAAGAACAGATCCCATGTGGTCTGGTGTGATTCGATTCCTGCTCCAGGAAGATCTTATTCTTACTGTGAAGCCACCAGCACCCATTAGTGACTTTGTAATGAGTCAAGAATTACTGTATCGAACAGCCGAGTTGGGTACTCCAAGTTTACCAGTTAGTAATTCCACAGTCACTAGTGAACGTAGCTCTACAGCTAGTTCATGATGCACCAGGTGTTGCACACCCTGGTATGGGTTGTTCTGTGAAACAAGCCAGAATGAAATACTTTTGGCCATGTATGGCAACTGACATTTCCGAGTATGTTAAGAAATGTAGTGTCTGTATGCAACATAAAGGAAATGTCAATGGTCCTAACCCAATCCAAGTGTACCCAACCACTAGCGAACCGTGGGAAAGAGTTGCCCTTGACTTGTTAACCAATTTTAAATGTTCCCTCCAAGGCAACAAACATCTGTGTGTTATGGTGGACCATTTCACCAGATATTGTGAGTTAGTTCCTATTGCAGATAAGACTGCAGAGACAGTAGCTAAAGCGTTTAAAGAACGCATTATCTGCAGGCATACCACCCCTAAATCCTTAGTAACAGATAATGGAGGTGAATTCTGTAATGAGATTCTTGAAAATTTGTGTACTTTATACAAGATCTCTAAATCCGCCATTGTTCCTCATCATCCTGCTAGCAATGGGTTAGCCGAAAGAACCAATAAAAAATGTACTTGATGTCCTGAGAGCCACTATCAACCCCAATAGTGAAACTTGGGATGAAGTCATACCAGATGTTCAATGTGCCATAAATTCTGCTTACAATGTTTCCATAGGTGATACTCCACATTATGCATTGTATGGTGTAGACAAGCGTTTACCCTATGAGTTGTTATATTCCACTCCAAAACCTAATTACAACCCTGATGATTTCGTAGCAACTCGTACCAGCATGGCTCAGAGTGTTTTTAGAAGAATCCGTGAAACACTTCATAAATCAACAGCAGAATTTACTAGAGTAACTAATAGCTGTGCTAAGCCATCAAAAGTCAAAGTAGGTTCAAGAGTAATGCTGACAAATTTCAACAAAACATCCGAAATGCCTAAGCTCGATCAAAAGTTTGTCGGACCTTATCGAGTAGTAGAACATATCTCTGGTAATAAGTATAAGGTTAGAGAAATTAGTACTGGTAAGTACAAAGAATCACATTTAGATCATATGAAATTAGTATGCGATGTTGAGGATATTGCTACCCAGACTAATATGACAGATGCTGAAAATCCTCTTGACTCTGTACCCTCTACCTCAGATACTCAGTCAGATACTCAACCTGAATGTCGTTACTCCTTGCGTACTCGACAAGTAATGAGAAACCCACAAGTATCTTTTGTAGATACTCCAGATATGTAAACCTCACCCTCGCAGAATTGGGTTTAAATGTACATAGTCTTTATAACTAGATGTCCCAGATGAAGTAAATTGTCAACTGTTTGTTATTAACTGATTAGTTTTTCAATTTTTTTTTTTTTCGTATTCACGTTCCCTCCGTATTCTGAGAATTTGACAGTAATAGTCTGAGTGCACCAGATGCCTTTGCTGTTAATTTCACCTCATATATATATATATTTATTCTTCCTCAGAATCCGTAGAGTGCTTGAATACAGATTGATCGATCAATTCCATCCATATTGTACAATGATTTGTTCTTATAGTTTGTAACTCATTACGTAAAACTCATGTTGTAATATCCATTATGATACCATCCATTAGTTCTAAGTTATATATGAATTTGTTATTGTATAGAATCAGCCCAGAACCGCCTGACTGTTCAGCCTATAGATAGTAGTGTATGTTGAGACGACATACGTAACATGACCGAGCTGTCAGCATAGTTGCTGATCCCTGTGTTATATAGCATAGCATATTAGTATCATCCATGTGCTTTAGATAGGAGATCCCTTGTAGGCCTGTGACTTTGTGTGACGTCACGGGATGCGCATGTGTAGGCTCGTACCTCTGCCTCCCTCTCACTCGGCGGCAGACCATCCAGACAAGAACACGGCAAGGCTGGGCTCCATTCCTCATCACCTCAGTCTGACAATATATATTACCATCCAACAAATGTGTCTACCTTCAACCCTCGATATCTCCATTTAAGAACCCCTACGATAGGGTACTGGACCCCAGTAACCGGGGTACTGGACCCCAGCAACTGGGGCACTGGACCCCAGTAACTAGGGCACTGGACCCCTGTAACCGGGGTACTTGACCCCAGTAACCAGGGTACTGGACCCCAGTAACCGGGTCACTAGACCCCAGTAACTGGGGCACTGGACCCAATAACCGGGGTACTTGACCCCAGTTACCGGGGTACTGGACCCCAATAACCGGGGTACAGGACCCCAGTAACTGGGGTCCTGGACCCCAGTAACTGGGGTACTGGACGACAGTAACCTTGGTACTGGACCCCAGTAACCGGGTGTTACACTCCAAGGGTCGTAACCACTATTTCCTTCTGGTTAGAGCATAACAACTTTATCAGAGAGGTTTGGGTAATAATAGTAATCCTCCGGAAATTAATTTTAATGTAGTATATTTATAATACAACAAATAGCCAAAAATAATAATATACGAATTATCGTATATAAGTTAAGAATGCTTGTTTGTTCTATATTGTCCAAAATATATAAGGCTTCTATGACACATGATTAGGATGAGATCTTAGATATAACGTATATGTACAGAGATTACTTTAGAGAATAAAGTCTTATTTCCCAATTGGAAGCAGTCAGAATAAAACAGAATATGTCCAGGCCGGATAATCAACCTTGGCCAGTTACCAGAGACGAGCAGGAGTGTTCTCGCTGGCTGCTACTTCTTCACTTCATTGTCCTCATCGCTCTCGGACCATGTGGGCAAGCTGTGCAGTAGCTCCTGAATCAACTGGTTGTCTGTGCAGTTTTTCTGTCAGTCCTTTCACAGTGGCGGAAGGTAGACACAGGCGTGTCAACACTGTCTTGAACTTGTGAATGGCTCTTTCAATAGTCAGAATACCCATCTTTTGCTGACGGCGATATTAAGAGATACGTATGGCATCGCAAATGAGGAGCTCTATGGAGTGTCGTTGAATGGTAATTCAATGCTGGTATAAACCTTGGTAATAAATACCGACAAGTTGATTTAGAAAGACACGTAAGCAAGCACTATAACCGAAACGTTTTCTAATAAATATGTTATAGTGTTTGCTTACGTGTCTTTCTAAACCAATTCAATGCTATTCGTCAAATTCCAGCAGAGCAGTACTTAGGAAAATATGGTGGCCAGGTACCAGGATGTGTTTAAGCCGGTTAACCCAGATGTTAATGTTCACCTTCATGATGTATCACGGTTTTACACCTGGATCAAGGTGCGTAATGTTCCTTTTGAAGCTGACGAGAGTGATTTAAGGAACGTTTTTGGACGTTATGGTACGGTACATTTGGCGACATTGGGACATTGGCGTGATGGACCACTTGTTGATATGCCGGAAGGATCGTTTTCCCTTAAAATGTCCCTTAAGCACCCTATACCATCGTACGTGGTGATGGAGGACTTCCGCACTCAAGTCTTCGTTACCTACATGGATCAGAGGCGTACGTGTTGACTTTGTGGGACATATGACCACATCGCGGCGCAATGTCCTACACGACGAGGAAGATCAACACCTGATACAAGGACTGATGATGTACCGAAGCAGCAAACATACGCTAAGGCAACGCAGCGTGAGTCTCTGGCAAGGGAGACGTGGAGTGAGGAGGTAGAGAGGGAGACAGAGTTGTCTTCTGCGTGTGTGACCCTACCTGGTGTTGTAGAGGACATAGGCCTGGTGTCGGCGACGCCCGAGGATGATTCTGTAATTGCTCAGGATGTAATGGAGGCATCCATTCAGGAGGCTCTGAATGAATTGTTGGACGTTTCAGCGTCTGCGAGGATCCATGCTGGGCTGGAAAATGAGAGTGTAGAGGCAAGGGCAGGAGGCCCAAACGTGCAGGTCGCGTGTGGTGTGGAAGCACAACAGGTTGTAGTAGTGGATGTCCACAGGGATAATAGTCTAGAGGAGGATATGGTTGCAGATCGTAGCTCTCGCAAGAGAGCTGCTGTGATAACCGATAGTGATGACGTTTTGACTCCTGGGCAAAGGTCTGGGAAAAAAGTATGGCAAGATGTGACCCGTAGAGATACGGGTGGAACAAAGTGTGTTCAGCATGTAAAAGGGGAAGGCACAGGGGTGTGTGGGGGGAGGGGTGGGGGTGCTCATAAAGGATTTAAGAGTGTTAAGGTCTCTAAAGGCAAGCCTCCATTGAATCCTTAAAGTGTATTACTTTAAATATTAATGGGTTGAAGTCAGTAGACAAATGTAAAAGACTGCAGGTGTTTTTAAAGAGATATGTACCTGACGTTGTGTTCCTGCAAGAACACAATTACAAATCACTGGGAGAGTTAATGATTGATGGATACGATGTGTACATGGGTTGCTCTGCACGACTGAAAGGTGGTGTGGCATTGTTAATTGAAGAAGCTAGCCCGTTTTCTCTGCAAAGATTTGAGGTAGGGGAGGAGGGGCGGGTGGTCCAGGTGGATGGCGCATGGGGTGGGGTACAAGTGGGTTTCACAGGGGTGTATGGGCCTGCGGAAGGAGACATGGGCGTCAAAAATAAGTTCTTTAGGGACGTCCTTGTTTACCATTTAAGATCACTGCCAGTCGTAACGATTCTAGGTGATTGGAACTGTATTGTTCGATGTAAGGACGTAGAACCTAGAGGAAGGGGTTTTATCTCGGGGTATTTAGGGGATCTGTTGCGAGGTGTGAATGTAGTGGATGTGGGAGGGGAGGAGGTGGGTGGGGTCATGCATACGTTCATTAGGCGTGATTATGCGGCGAGGCTGGATCGAATCTATGTTTCTCGGGGTGTGAGGGTAAGCAGTGTTAGTGCACTGAATGTGAGCTTCTCTGATCATAGAGGGGTTCTGGTGGACTTGGATTGGGAGGGATTGCCAAAGCATTTCAGGGATTATTGGAAGTTGAATGTTGGGTTATTGCACAAAGGGGGTGGGAGAGAATCTTTTGAAAGTGCTTGGAGGAGATGGTGGGTAGACTGTAGGGTGGGGGTAGACGTCCTTGAGTGGTGGGACACGGTCGGTAAGGAAAAGGTGAGGGATTTTTATCAGAAGCGCGGACAGGAAGAGCGGAGATTTCAATATGGTGTTTTACATTACCTTGGAGGTCAACTGCAGGAATGCTATATGGGAGGGGGGGGGTATCCAGTGGCTGAGATTTAGGGTTTAAAACAATTGATTAGGGACATTCAAAATCGTGAATTTGATGCAGCACGAATCGCGAGAGGATTAGATGAGGTTTTATGGGGCGACTGTCCTTTGGCATATGTCTTGAGAGAGCAGGGAAAACGTCGCAGGGTGACGGAATTAATGAGCTTAAGTGTCCAGGAGCAATTGGAGGGGTATCGTCAGGGGCAGGTGCTCATGTAAACAGAGGGTATGGGTTGCTATGTGGATGCATGGTACGAGATGCATGGGGGTTAATAATGAGGTGCTAGGGGAAATGGGCAAATGGGTATGTTGTAATCTCGAGCATAAGGATCGGTTGAATCTGAGTGGACCTATAAGCGAGGAGGAGATTAAGATTGGCAGTGGAGAGTATGAGTGTGGGAAAATCGCCGGGGATTGATGGTATTCCTTGTGATTTTTATAAGGAAAACTGGGAATGTTTGCGTGAATTTTTAGTGGTTTTATTTAATGCTATGAAAACCAAAGGTAGATTGGGGGAACAGCAACGTACGGGTGTGGTGGTCATGGTTCCGAAAAAGAAGTCTTGTGATTACGTACATGATTATCGATCGATATCTTTAATGTGTGGTGATTACAAGATCTTTGCTAAAATGTTAGGGAATAGGATGAAAAGGGTTCTTGGCAAAGTTTTGGATGAGGGTCAATATGGTGTGCCTGGGCAATCAATGTGTGTGGGGCAAGGGATCATTCGTAGGTTTATAGACGAAAGTGGGAGGGGGAAATAAAGGTGGGGTATTAGCACTGGATTGGCATGCGGCATATGACTTTGTGGAGCATGAGGCACTGTGGAAGTTAATGCTGTGGCAAGGGTTTGGGAGGGAAATCGTCAGTTGGGCAAAGGTGTTGTATGAGCAGGCTATGGTACGGGCGCAGGTAAATGGTAGGCTAGGAAAACTAGTTAGGATGGAAAGGGGCTTGAGGCAAGGGTGCCCTGTGTCGCAGCTTCTCTTCACGTTAATTCAGGATCCGTTCTATAGGGCTGTGCGATGGAGTGTGAGGGAGAGAGTGAAGAGAGATGAAGTGGCGGTAGAACCAGGGATCGTGGGTTATGTGGATGATACCACGGTTCTATTTAAGAGGTCACAAGACTTACGAAAGGTGGGTGAATTAGTGGAACATTTCGGAAGGGCAACAGGGATGACGGTTAACAGGGAAAAGTCTATGCTTATGAGGGTGGGGGATGGCGTGGGTGGGGCTCTAGGACAGGAAGAAGGCTGGCCCCTGGTGTGTCAAATTAAGGTGTGTGGGGTTGTTCATATGGGAAACCTTCAGGAGGCGAGGGAGGTGAATTCGAGAGAAGCTGTGGATAGGGTTCTGGGTAGATTGGCAGGATTGCGTACAGGAGGACTGACGTTACATCAGCGTGCTATTGTGGTGAATGTGCTTTTGTATGGTAAGCTGTGGCATGTGGTAGGTATATATCTATTAAATCCGTGCGATGAGAAGCATCTGTTGAAGCGTGTATATCGATGTATTTGGGGTTCGGGATGTGACTGGTTATCGAGAGATGTTGTGTGTCTTCCGGCATGCCGGGGAGGGCTGGGGTTAATGGTGTTGCATCAAAGGATGTTGGGCATGTATGTTAAACACAGTTATTTGAGGGAGGGTAGGGTTGCAGGCACAGGTTTGGCATGGATTCGAAGGGATTTGGAGCGTTGGATGAGGGGTAGAGATGTCCAGATTTGTGAGGGAATGTTGAGGTTATTAATTTATGCACGGGACCCACGCAGGGTCAAGATAGGAAGACTGGCTCAGGTGGGTGGTAGGGAGGTGGTTGTTAAGGTGGAAGGTATATATCCGATGTATGCGTGGAGTGATATATGGGGCCGTTTAAAAGGGTTACGATTGAAGGCAATGGTAAGGGAGATAATGTTTAAATTTCTCCACAATATATTACCGTCTGGAGAAGTGTTGGCAAATAGGCGTGTGCAGGAGGGTGGGGAGTGTTGTGTGTGTGGGAACATTGACACTGTCTTTCATGCAGTATTTTTTGTGCGAGGTTGGAACAAGTGAGGGAGTGGTTTAGTAGGGTTTTACATATGGTGGGTGGAGGTGGGATTACCGTTTTAAGAGCGTTAAGTTTAGATGTGGGGGGGTGGGGTTGCCGGTACAGAACGCAATGGGTTATCTAGTCACGGACTTTGTGTATACGTCATGGGTTTACAGACATGTGTCAGTAAGGGAGAGAATCAGGGCACTGGCAGCGATATTTTATGGGACGCAATGGAGGAATAAGTACATGACTGGGAGCAGGTGGCATTTAACCTTTTCGGAGGGATATCGTAGCTTCTGTGTCAGGGACTTATGGGCGTTGCAATCTTAAGGGGTATAATGAGGCTGGCTTCTTGAGGTATGCGTGGGCGTGAGTGATGCTTTTGATAAGTAAAGGTGTGACGTACGGTGCAATAGTTGTTCGGTAAACTTGATTAGCTGTAATGATATAATAATTAGTTATGTCCAGTTATTTTGTAGTAATGAATATTTCAATGTGAGTATGTTGTGACTTTTCCCCTTCACTGCATAAAGCTTTTAAGGAGACACATTACAAATTCATTATTTGAAAAATGTCTGGATTTCTCCTATTATAAATACTTAACCATTCTGTGGAATCTGCTGTGAGTAATTCGTCTGTGATCAAAAGGTTCCAAGATTATACATATGCTGTATAAATTTTGTAGTTGTTGATGATTTATGTGATCGTGTAATTTGTAATGTTTGTTTTTGTTATGGAGTCATGTTAGAATAAATGCTAGTTTGTTTTTAAGTAAAATCTCATAAACAGTTGCATATCTATATAAAAATTACATAAACTAATGTTTGATCACTGCTGTGATCATTAAGTGTGCGAATGATGTGGATGTATTTATAGATGGGTTTTAATGGGGGGGGCTGCCCCCCAACAGTTTCGTGTGTGTGTCAGATATTTTATCATTGATATAATGTGTCAGTGTATGGTATGTATGTATTTTGCGTGTTTGTTACTTATTTCTATTTTGAATAAGGTTTCAAATTTTTCTTCTGCACTTGTGGTATGATTCTAAGTAATCTTGTACAGATCCTGTATTGTGGTGTTATTTAATATTTTATACAACCTTGTAATTTATAATGTTTTAAATAAAATATAAAAAAAAAACTTCACTCCTCGTTCCTCAACCTTGAGCATACAGGTCAGGTTGGTCACGTGACGTGACTCACCAACACTCAGAGTAGTTGAACATAAAAGGGGGGGCAGGGGGGTATAACCATCGAACATCACGGCTAACCATACACCGGCAGGCATGTTACTATACCTCCAATTAAACTTATCATGGCCATGCTACATAAATAATTATAATTGTTAATAAGAATTAGCCTTAATAATACAAGGACGTTCATTTCCAATTTAGCTATTAAAGGAAATAACCGCATGTAATATTAAAGAAAGGTTAACCATAGGGGCATGACACCGGGGCACTGGATCCCAGTAACCAGGGCACTGGACCCTAGTAACCAGGGTACTGAATCCCAGTAACCGGGTTACTGGACCACAGCAACCGGGGTACTGGACCCATTAACCGAGGTACTGGACCACAGTAACTGGGGCACTGGACCCCAGTAACCGGGGCACTGGAACCCAGTAACCGGTGCACTGGACCCCAGTAACTGGGGCACTGGACCCCAGCAATCAAGGAACTGGATCCCAGTAACAGGGGCACTGGAACCCTGTAACCAAGGAACTGGAACCCAGTAACTGGGGCACTGGACCCCAGTAACTGGGGCACTGGACCCCAGCAATCAAGGCACTGGATCCCAGTAATCGGGGCACTGGACCCCAGTAACCGGGGCACAGGACCCCATTAATCAAGGCACTGGACCCCAGTAACGAGGGCACTGGACCTCAGCAACCGGGGCACTGGACCCCAGTAACAGAGGTACTGGAACTCAGTAAACAGGGTACTGGGCCCAGGAACCGCGGTACTGGGCCTAGTAACAGGGGCACTGGACCCCAGTAACTGTGGCACTGGACCCCAGTAACAGGGGCACTGGACCCCAGTAACTAGGGTACAGAATCCCAGTAACTATACCCCAGTAACTGGGGTACTGGACCCCAGTAACCGGGGTACTGGACCCAAGTAACCGGGGTACTGGACCCCAATAACCGGGGCACTTCACCTCAGCAACAGGGACAATGGACAACAGTAACTGCGGCACTGGACCCCAGAAACTGGGTTACTTGAACCCCAGTAACCGGGGTAGTGGACCACAGTAACCTTGGTACTGGACCCCAGTAACTGGGGTAGTGGACCACAGTAACCTTTGTACTAGATCCCAGTAACCAGGGCACTGGACCCCAGTAACTGGGGTACTGGATCCCAGTAACTGGGGTACTGGAGCACAGTAAACTTGGAACTGGACCCCAGTAACTGGGGCACTGGACCCCAGTAATCAAGGCACTGGATCCAAGTAACAGGGGCACTGGACCCCAGTAACCAGGGCACTGGACCCCAGTAATCAAGGAACTGGACTCCAGTAACTGGGGCACTGAACCTCAGTAACCGGGGCACTGGACCCCAGTAACGGGGATACTGGACACCAGTAACTGGGGTAACGGACCCCAGTAACCAGGGCACGGGACCCCAGTAACCGAGGTACTGGGCCCCAGTCACCGGGATACTGGGCCCAGTAACCGCGGTACTGGGCCTAGTAACCGGGGCAATGGACCCCAGTAACTGGGGCACTGGACTCCAGTAACCGGGGCACTGGACGCCAGTAACCGGGGCACTAGACCCCAGAAACCGGGGAAGTGAACCCCAGTAAGCGAGGCACTGGACCCCAGTAACTGGGACAATGGAACCCAGTAATTGGGGCACTGGACCCCAGTAACCGGGGTACTGGACCCTAGTAACCGGGGTACTGAGTCCCAGTAACCGGGGAACTGGACACCAATAACCGGAGTACTGGACCCCAGACACAGGGGTAATGTACCCCAGTAACCGGGGTACTGGACCCCAGGAGCCAGGGTACTGGACCCCAGTAACGGGGTTGTGGACCCAGTAATCGGGGTACTGGAACCCAGTAACCGGGGTACTGGAAACCTGTAACCGGGGTATTGGACCCCAGTAACCAGCGTACTGCACCCCAGTAACCGAGGTACTGGGCCCAGTAACTGGGGTACTGGACCCCAGTAACCGGGGAACTGAACCCCAGTAACCAGGGTACTGGACCCCAGTAACCGGGGCGCGGGACCCCAGGAACCGGGGTACTGGACCCCAGTAACCAGGGTATTGGACCGTTGTAGCCATGGAACTGGACCCCAGTAACCAGGGTACTGGGCCCAAGTAACCGGGGTACAGGACCCCAGTAATTTTGGGACTGGGCCCCAGAAACCAGGGCACTCGACCCCAGTAACCGGGGAACTGGACCCCAGCAATCGGGGTACTGGACAAAGTAACCGGGGTATTGGGCCCCAGTAACCGGGGTACTGGAACCCAGTAACTGGAGTACTGGACCCCGGAAACCGGGGTACTTGACCCGAGTAACCGGGGTACTTGACCCCAGTAACCGGGGCACTGGACCCCAGTAACTGGGGCACTGGACCACTATAACCGGGGCACAGGACCCCAGTAACTGGGTTACTGGACCCCAGTAACTGGGGTAATATCCCAGTAATGGGTACTGGGCCCAAGTAACTGGGGCACTGGATCCCAGAAACTGGGCCCAGTAACCGGGGCACTGGACTCCTGTAACCGGGGCACTGGACCACAGTAATTGGGGTACTGGACCCAAGCAACTGGGGTACTGGACCACAGTAACCTTGGTACTGGACCCCAGTAACCAGGGCACTGGACACAAGTAACTGGGGCACTGGATCCCAGTAACCAGGGCACTGGACCCCAGTAACCAGGGAACGGGACCCCAGTAACTGGGGTACTGGACCCCAGTAACCGGGTTACCGGACAACAGTAATTGGGGACCTGGGCCCAGTAACCAAGGTACTGGACCCCAGTAACTGGGGCACTGGACCCCAGTAACCGGGGCACTGGACCCAAGTAACTGGGGCACTGGACCCCAGTAATCAATGCACTGGACCACAGTAATCAATGCACTGGACCCCAGTAACCGGGGCACTCTACCCCAGCAACCGGGGCACTAAAACCCAGTAACAGAGGTACTGGGCCCCAGTAAACAGGGTACTGGGCAAAGTATCCGCGGTACTGGGCCTAGTAACCGTCGCACTGGACCCCAGTAACTGGGGCACTGGACCCAAGTAACAGGGGCACTGGACCCAAGTAACCGGGGTACTGGACCACAATGACCGGGGCACTGCACCTCAGCAACCGGGGCACTGGACCCGAGAAACTGGGGTACTTGACCCCAGTACCCGGGGTACTGAACCACAGTAACCTTGGTACTGGACCCCAGTCACTGGGGCAGTGGACCACAGTAACCTTGGTACTGGACCCCAGTAACTGGGGTACTGGACCCCACTAACTGGGGTACTGGACCACAGTAAGCTTGGTACTGGGCCCCAGTAACCAAGGCACTGGACCCCATAACCGGGGCAATGGATCCCAGTAACCAGGGCACTGGATCCCAGTAACTGGGGTATTGGACCCCAGTAACTGGGGTACTGGACCACAGTAAACTTGGAACTGGACCCCAGTAACCAGGGCACTGGACCCCAGTAACCCGGGTACTGGACCCCAGTAACCCGGGTACTGGACCCCAGTAACCGGGTTACTGGACCACAGTAACCGGTGTACTGGACCCCAGTAACCGGGTTACTGGACCACAGTAACCGAAGTACTGGGCCCAATAACCGAGGTACTGAACTCCAGTAACTGGGGCACTGGACCACAGCAGCCGGGACACTGGACCTCAGTAACCGGGTTACTGGACCACAGTAACCGGGGTAAAGGCCCAGTAACCGAGGTACTGGACCCCAGCAACTGGGGCACTGACCCCCAGTAACCGGGGCACTGGACCCCAGTAACTGGAGCACTGGACCCAAGAAACAGGCGCACTGGAACCCAGTAACCAAGGCACTGGACCCCAGTAAAAGGGGCAATGGACACCAGTAATCAAGGCACTGGATCCCTGTAACAAGGGCACAGGACATCAGTAATCGGGGCACTGGACCCCAGTAATCAAGGCACTGGACTCCAGCAACTGGGGCACGGGACCCCAGTAACCGGGGCACTGGGCCCCAGTAACTGGGATACTGGACTCCAGTAACTGGGGTACCGGACCCAAGTAACCAGGGCACCGGACCCCAGTAACCGAGGTACTGGGCCCCAGTCACCGGGGTACTGGGCTCAGTAACCGCGGAACTGGGCCTAGTAACCGGGGCACTGGACCCCAGTAACTGGCACGCTGAACTCCAGTAACCGGGGCACTGCACCCCAGTAACCGAGGCACTAGACCCCAGTAACCGCGGCAGTGAACCCTAGTAACCGAAGCACTGGACCCCAGTAACTGGGACACTGGAACCAAGTAACTGGGGCACTGAACCCCAGTAACCGGGGTACTGGACCCCAGTAACCGGGATACTGGACCCCAGTAACCGGGATACTGGACCCCAGTAACCGGGGTACAGGACTACAGTAACCGAGGTACTGGACTAGAGTAACCGAGGTATTTGACCCCAGTAATCGGGGTACTGGGCCCCAGTAACTGGGGTACTGGACCCCTGTAACCGAGGGACTGTTCCACAGTAACCGAGGTACTGGACAACAGTAACCGAAGTGCTGGACCCCAGTAAAAGTGGTATTGGACCCCAGTAACCGAGGTACTGGACCCTAGTGACAGGGGTACTGGACCACAGTAAACAGGGAACTGGACTGCAGTAACCGGGGTACTGGACCCCAGTAACCGGGGAACTGGACCCCAGTAACCGGGGTACTGGACCCCAGTAACCGAGGTACTGGACCCAGAAACCGGGGTACTGGGCCCCAGTAACTGGGGTACTGGACCCTAGTAACCGAGGTACTGGACAACAGTAACCGGGGTACTGGACCCCAGCAACCGGGGTACTGGACCCCATTAACCGGGGTACTGGACCCCAGTAACCTGGGTACAGAGTCCCAGTAACCGAGGTACTGGACCCCAGTAATCGGGGTAATGAACCCCAGTAACCGGGGTACTGGACCCCAGTAACTGGGGTACTGAACCCCTGTAACCGAGGTACTGGTCCACAGTAACCGAGGTACTGGACCACAGTAACCGAGGTTCTGGACCCCAGTAACCGGGGAACTGGACCCCAGTAACCGGGGTACTGGACCCCAGTAACCGGGGTACTGGACCCCAGTAACCTGGGTACTGAGCCCCAGTAGCCGGGGAACCGGACCCAGGTAACCGGAGTACTGGACCGCTGCTACTGGGGTACTGGACCAGTAGCAGGGGTCCAGTACCCCAGTACTGGACCCCAGTACTTGACCAGTTACTGGGGTCCAGTACCCCAGTAACCGGGGAACTGGACCCCAGTAACCAGGGTACTGGACCCCAGTAACGGTGGTAGTGGACCCAGTAATCGGGGAACTGGAACCCGGTAACCGTGGTACTGGACCCCTGTAACCGGGGTATTGGACCCCAGCAACCAGCATACTGGACCTCAGTAACCAAGGTACTGGACCCAGTAAACGGGGTACTGGACCCCAGTAACCGGGGAACTGGAACCCAGGAACCGGGGTACTGGACCCCAGTAACCGAGGTACTAGACCCGTTACCGGGGTACGGGACCCCAGGAACCGGGGTACTGGACCCCAGTAACCAGGGTACTGGACTGTTATAGCCATGGTACTGGACCCCAGTAATCAGGGTACTGGGCCCAAGTAACTGGGGTACAGCGCTCCAGTAACTGGGGTACGGGACCCCAGTAACCAGGGCACTCGACCCCAGTAACCGGGGTACTGGACCCCAGCAATCGGGGTACTGGACCCAGTAACCGGGATATTGGGCCCCAGTAACCGGGGTACTGGAACCCAGTAACTGGAGTACTGGACCCTGGAAACCGGGGCACTGGACCCGAGCAACCGGGGTACTGGACCCCAGTAACCGGAGAACGCCCCCAATAACCAATGTACTGTACCCCAGTAACCAGGGTACTGGACCCCAGTAACCGGGGTATGCGACCCCAGTAACCAGGGCAATGGACCCCAGCAGCGGGGGCACTGGACCCTAGTAACTGGGGCACTGGACCCCAGTAACCGGGGTACTTGACCCCAGTAACCGGGGGTACTTGACCCCAGTAACCAGGGCACTGAACCCCAGTAACTGGGGCACTGGACTCCAATAACCTGGGTACAGGACCCCAGTAACTGGGATACTGGACCCTAGTAACTGGGGTAATTGGCCCAGTAATGGGTACTGGGCCCCAGTAACTGGGGCACTGGATCCCAGTAACTGGGCCCAGTAACCGGGGCACTGGACCCCAGCAACAGGGGCATGGGACTCCTGTAACCGGGGCACTGGACCAGAGTAACTGGGGTAATGGACCCCAGTAACTGGGGTACTGGACCACGGTAACCTTGGCACTGGACCCCAGTAACCAGGGCACTGGACCCTAGTAACCGGGGCACTGGATCCCAGTACCCAGGGCACTGGACCTCAGTAACCAGGGTGTGGGCCCCTAGTAACTGGGGTACTGGATCCCAGTACCCAGGGCACTGGACCTCAGTAACCAGGGTGTGGGCCCCCAGTAACCGGAGTACTGGATCCCAGTACCCAGGGCACTGGACCTCAGTAACCAGGGTGTGGGCCCCCAGTAACCGGGGCACTGGATCCCAGTACCCAGGGCACTGGACCTCAGTAACCAGGGTGTGGGCCCCCAGTAACTGGGGCACTGGATCCCAGTAACCAGGTTACTGGACCACAGTAACTGGGGTACTGGGCCCAGTAACCGAGGTACTGGACCCCTGTAACTGGGGCACTGGACCCAGTAACCGGGGCACTGGACCCCAGTAACCGGGGCACAGGACCCCAGTAACCAGGGCACTGGAACCCAGTAACTGGGGTACAGGACCCCAGTAACTCAAGCACTGGACCCCAGTAATCAAGGCACTGGATCCAAGTAACAGAGGCACTGGACACAAATAACCGGGTGTTGCAACCCCTGAATGGGTTACAATGTATATGATGTGTATAATGTATATGTATATAATGTATTTTACCTTTTCATATAATTTTATATTGCTCATATTTGCAATAATAGCTAAATCGTAAATATATTGCTTTATATTATTATTTGACTTAGTTACTTTTGTTATGTAGGATGCAACTTTCATATATGTGCTCATAGTTCAAGTCTTGATTGTCTAACTACTGTAATTATCGCTTGTGGCTCGTTACTTTGCCGGCTTCTCGTTGTTGCTGGGCAGCGACTGTCCACGGAGCTATCACGTGATAGGGGGGAGGGGGTGTTCTCACCTCGCCTGAAGTATTCAGTCTGGTCTAGACTCGCTTGGTGGTTGGACGTATTCTAGACAAGACGAGCCTAATCTCCCTTATTGGCCCTTGTTGGAAGATTGTCTCTGTCTTATTATTGTTAGTTCTGGAGACTGTTCACAGAACATTGTATAGACTTAGTGATTTTCGACATTGTACTGAGGTTGTGTGTCGCATAGACACTGAGAAACTCAGGTCCTGAGCTGTAGCTTCTGACCTATCTTGTACTTAGATTCAGTAGTATGGGAGTTTTGTGACTTTTGTGGAGGATCTGCTGATGGTCCCTACTTAGTGTCATTATATTATCTCCTTGATCCTGATTGTGTCGCAGTTGCTTGTTATAAGAACATAAGAACATAAGAAAGGAGGAACACTGCAGAAGGACTGTTGGCCCATACTAGGCAGGTCCTTTACAATTTATCCCACTAACAAAACATTTGCCCATCCCAATTTTCAGTGCCACCCAAGAAACAAGCTCCGATGTGCAAGTCCCACTCAAATCCAACCCCTCCCACTCATGTACTTATCCAACCTAAATTTGAAACTACCCAAAGTCCTAGCCTCAATAACCCAACTAGGTAGACTGTTCCACTCATCAACTACCCTATTTCCAAACCAATACTTTCCTATGTCCTTTCTAAATCTAAACTTATCTAATTTAAATCCATTACTGCGGGTTCTCTCTTGGAGAGATATCCTCAAGACCTTGTTAATATCCCCCCTATTAATACCTATCTTCCACTTATACACTTCGATCAGGTCTCCCCTCATTCTTCGTCTAACAAGTGAATGTAACTTAAGAGTCTTCAATCTTTCTTCATAAGGAAGATTTCTAATGCTATGTATTAATTTAATCATCCTACGCTGAATGTTTTCTAACGAATTTATGTCCATTCTGTAATATGGAGACCAGAATTGAGCTGCATAATCTAGGTGAGGCCTTACTAATGATGTATAAAGCTGCAGTATGACCTCTGGACTTCTGTTGCTTACACTTCTTGATATAAATCCCAGTAATCTATTTGCCTTATTACGTACGCTTAGGCATTGCTGTCTTGGTTTAAAATAAGGTTGCTGCTTACCATAACCCCCAAGTCCTTTTCGCAATCTGTATGGCTAAGTTCTACATTATTTAACTTATAAGTGCTAGGGTTATAGACACTCCCGAGCTTCAGAACCTTGCATTTATCCACATTGAACTGCATCTGCCACTTCTCTGACCAAGAGTAGAGTTTGTCTAAATCCTCCTGAAGTTCCCTAACTGCTAGTGGGCTTAGCATTCTTTTTATTGTCCACGCAGACTGTTCTGACTGCCAGTTGGACAAGAAGTTAGTTTATTTGAGGACTTTGTCAGTCACTTGTTTAAGTCTAGTCGAGTCATGAGACATAGCGAACTACTTATAGTACTTACACACATACACTCAAACTTATTTGTATATTGTATTATTAAATATTAGTGTACCAGACGGTACTTAAGAATTATAAATGTGATACGTGCTATCAGCACAATAAGACTGTACACGAGAGAAGTGATTATTCTTATTTTGTTGATATTGGTTTAATTTAATTTGATATACGCCTAGACAACTTAATTATTAATAAATTAATAAAATTTTAATTTCTCTAGTTAGTAGCCTACCAGTTGTAATCCTGAAGCACTAATAATTCTTACTGAATTCTAATGGATAATTGGACAAGGATACTGACTAATTGTTACAAAAACCCAGTAACAGGCTGGATGCTAGAAGGGCAGTCCTTTCTAGTATTCACTGGAGATCTCTAAGCTTTTAGAATCGCGTTTTTTTGTAACAAATGAGGGCCTGTCCGGGATGCTCTTGATCCAAGGTGTTGGAGAAATTGTCCAGTCTGACCATAGTTACTCTAACACTTTGAGTACTTTCCTAATCTGAAGACTTTGAGTTTAGTCTTGTACAACATACTAGGTGGATGTATGTACCTGAGTCTCTTGATCCAAGGAGACGGAAATACTGTTTATGAGCTCTAGCTCTAAGACAACCAACACTAAAATTCCTATTAGGATTATAGTTTCCCATAATCACTCTCTCGTAGTACATTTAATTTCATGATGTATGCCAAAGTGAAACAGTTAATTGATACTCTGACTTTGTCTGAGTTAAGTACATTAAAACTTCAGACGTGTTGGCGAGTAGCCAAATATCTCGGTGTGACGTATAACAGGAATTACACCGCAGAAACTGTCAGAACGTTAATTAAAGATATATTGTTTCCTGCTCATACAGACATGTCTGATTATGATTCAGATACTGAAAGGCTAGTGTCACAATTAGGAAGTATGACTCTATTTGATTACTTAGAAGAAAGAGCAACTAAGGCAGAAGTGTCTGAGCCTAGTGAAATTTTGTTCTCGCTCACGCTCACGAGTGTAGCTGGTAGTATGACTCAGCCTCATACTAGTACCGTGTATACTACACCTGTATCTACTTATCCTAGACCAGATCTAGACTCTCTAGAGATGCCTGGACTAGGTGTTCGATCTAAGGACCGTCCAGACCAGGTTAGATTCCTTACTCCTCCATTACCCACTGGTCCTATCTCTCAGGAATAGTTTGAGAGGTTGGAATGCCTCATTATGTTGCAGACTGCACAAATAGAGGCACAGAGGAAATTGAACGAAGAAGATTTCCAGAGAGAAAATATTCGTCTTGGAAGACAACAGACTGATAGATCACAGGACACGTTTAATGTGCAGAAAGCTGCCTCAATGGTTCCTAAGTTTTTTGAAAGTGACTTAGACACCTATTTTGATGTGTTTGAGAACTAGGCATGTGCTATGAACTGGCCACGTAAGCACTGGGCTACCTTGTTGCACACAGCTTTGACAGGAAGAGCTCAAACTTGTACTGCTGCTTTACCACTTGCCAAGTACATTAGTTATGACACTGTCAAGCAAACTATTCTAGAGACATATAACTTGTTGCCTGTAAGTTATCAATGTGCATTTCGTACCTTACAATGATGGCAAGATCAAACTTGTGTAGAGTTTGCTCATGAGAAAAAAGTTGCATTTGAGAGGTGGTGTAGGTCTGCCAAGTGTAATAACTATGACAGCCTTGTTCAGTTGTTACTACACGAAGAGTTTAACAACTGTATGTCTGCGGACATACAAGAATATCTGATTGATCATACTACCTCGGATATTCTGGAAACTGCAGCATTAGCAGACAATTACGAGATTTCTCACAAACTTGTACGTACTAAAACACAGAGAAACAAGGTAACTAAAAATTGTCCTAGAAATTGGCAACCTAAATCAGCTGCTCATTGCCGGCCTGATGTATCTGCTACTGTAACTTCTCATACCTTTACCAGGAAAACTCACAATCCTGAATCTGTCTCTGTGGTTAGACAGAAAGCTGATAGCGAGAAGAAGAAAGTTAAATGTACCTATTGTAACAGAAAAGGACATGTTAGAGAGTATTGCTATAAGTTAGATAGAGATACGAGAAGCAGTCGTGCGGCTGGCGCCCCCACTCAAGTCGTATCCTCTTCCGAGCAACAAAGGCACCAAAATCCTAGTAATACCTCTGATCCCACTGTTTTAGATAATATTACTCAGAACAGATGACTAGTGTCAGAAAGTGTATCTGATGAAAAGATTCGTTCAGCGATGAGTCCTTACTTTTCGAGAGGTAAAGTAGGATTTGACGAATCACATCCGAGATAATTACTTTCAGAGACACTGGCAGTTATCTCACGTTATTAAGAGAAGATGTACTGCCCATAACTGATGATACCTATTGCAAGATAGATGTATTGTTAGAAGCCTATGGTGGGGCTGTTATAAAAGTACCTCTGCACAAAGTTTACATTGAAACAAGCTATTATACTGGTTATATTTCAGTGGGTATATCCAGTGGTGTATTTCCCATCAGGTCAGTGGACTTGTTGATAGGGAACGATATCCTTCATGCTGGTATATGTAAAGAACCACTTGTGATTGATAATACCACTGATGATAATTATGCCATTGAAGCTTGTAGAGAGAAGCCTATTTTATTTCCTCTCAGCGCAATTACTAGAGCTATGTCAAAGATTCAACAACCATCCCTGTCTCCTGTTGAGTTAGTGGATGACAATGATTTGGGCTTGAATATGTTGTTTAGTGATGCTCTGCGCCCAGAGTCATTAACACCAACTCCCCCATGTCATCAACCTAGTCAGGACACAACTGATGTTAAATTTCTAACTCATGATGATTTAATCAAGGATCAATTTGTTGATCAGTCACTGGAAAGACTGAGAGATATAGCAGTTATTGAGACTGAAGCAAAGGATCTCGATAATTGTTACTACTATAGTAACGGTGTACTGATGGAGAAAAATTACATGTAAGTTGTCAACTGATAGTGTTTCCACCAAAGTCAAGCATCTCGTAGTGTTACCAGTTACATTTCGTGAACAAGCCATTGATTTTGGGTGTCAAGAAGACACTTGGTAAACTGGCAAAACATTTTACTTGGCCTAAAATGAAGGAAACAGTAGCTGATCATGTGCGACGTTGCCACGTGCGTCAAGTGACAGGCAAGCCAGCACACATACCTCCACCTACACCTCTCACTGTGTTCACTAGTAGCAAAGTTCAGTTCATCTGGACTAGAGATTGTTCAGACTTTTTGAAAAGGTTGAAGCGTTTGCTCTCCTCTGCTCCTGTGTTGAAGAGTCTTAATTTCAATCTTCCCTTTTTTACATATAGATGCGAGAGTTTATGCAGTGGGCGCTGTGCTGCTCCAACAGTCAACATCCACTGACATTCTCCATCCTATATGTTACTATTCATCTAAGCTCAAACGACACCAGAAAAATTATGCCACTATTGAGAAAGAGGCTCTAGCTCTTGTGGTGTCCTTGGAACATTTTGACGTGTATTTGGGCACTTCCCCATTTTAAATTAACATAATTTTAATGCCCAAATACCTTTTGTTACTTGCTATGTCAAATTCAGTAAAGTAACGTAATCTCTCCAGCCCATGCTAATTATATATACTCATGTCTAATTAATCTATTTATATATTCACAGTAGTGATGATGAGTGGGTAGTGTTGTGTGGGCGATGTTACTGCGTGACAGAGCACTGTCCTGCCGAAGACCCCCCCCTCACTACACGCCTTAAGCTGTTTCATACTCGGATGTCCATACTACATAGCATTCCACAACCACTACTTAAGAGTGGAATGCCATCTCCTGTCTATAGCACAAGACTATTGTTTGTATGCAGTCTCTACTACTATGATCGAGCCTCAACATGCCATGCTTGTCTACGCTATCCTGTCTCTACACTGATGTACATAACCACGAGCATGCAGAGATACGCTACTGTGTACTGCCTTAGTACCAGGGGCATAACTTATAGTGACATAGACACTGTGAAATTATAGAAGTGCTTGGAACAAGAGTGAATCTAGATTTCAACATTAAAGTATTATAGTGACATGAGTAATAAGTAATAATGTGAAAGACATTAACGCAACTCCTAGTGCGACCGTTTGTCATGTTGGGGGGTTGTTGCAACCCCTGAATGGGTTACAATGTATATGATGTATATAATGTATATGTATATAATGTATTTTACCTTTTCATATAATTTTATATTACTCATATTTGCAATAATAGCTAAATCGTAAATATATTGCTTTATATTATTATTTGACTTAGTTACTTTTGTTAGGTAGGATGCAACTTTCATATATGTGCTCATAGTTCAAGTCTTGATTGTTTAACTACTGTAATTATCGCTTGTGGCTCGTTACTTTGCCGGCTTCTCATTGTTGCTGGGCAGCGACTGTCCACGGAGCTATCACGTGATAGAGGGGGGGGTTTGTTCTCACCTCGCCTGAAGTATTCAGTCTGGTCTAGATTCGCTTAGTGGTTGGACGTATTCTAGACAAGACCCTAAATCTCCCTTATTGGCCCTTGTTGGAAGATCGTCTCTGTCTTATTATTGTTAGTTCTGGAGACTCTGTTCACAGAACATTGTATAGACTTAGTGATTTTCGATGTTGTACTGAGGTTGTGTCGCAGACACTCTGAGCAACTCAGGTCTTGAGCTGTAGCTTCTGACCTAACTTGTACTGGTTTCTATGTACTATCACAGTCGGGGATTTTCTTATGCTGAACTTAGATTCAGTAGTATGGGAGTTTCGTGACTTTTGTGGAGGATCTGCTGATGGTCCCTACTTAGTGTCGTTATATTATCTCCTTGATCCTGATTGTGTTGCAGTTGCTTGTTATATTGCTAGTGGGCTTAGCATTCTTTTTATTGTTCAAGCAGACTGTTCTGACTGCCAGTTGGACAAGAAGTTAGTTTATTTGAGGACTTTGTCAGTCACTTGTTTAAGTCTAGTCGAGTCGTGAGACATAGCGAACTACTTAGAGCACTTACACACATACACCCAAACTTTTGCATATTGTATTATTAAATATTAATGTACCAGGCAGTACTTAAAAATTATAAATGTGATATGCTATCAACACAATAATACTGTACACGAGAGAAGTGATTATTCTTATTTTGTTGATATTGATATAATTTAATTTAATACACGCCTAGACAACTTAATCATTAATAAATTTATTTAATTTTAATTTCTCTGGTTAGTAGCCTACCAGTTGTAATCCTGAAGCACTAATAATTCTTATTGAATTCTAATGGATAATTGGACAAGGATACTGACTAATTGTTACGAAAACCCAGTAACAGGCTGGATGCTAGAAGGGCAGTCCTTTCTAGTATTCACTGGAGATCTCTAAGCTTTCAGAATCGCGTTTTTTGTAACACCCGGGCACTGGACCCCAGTAATCAAGGCACTGGGCCCCAGTAACTGGGGCACTGGACCCCAGCAACAGGGGCACTGGACCCAAGTAACAGAGGTACTGGGCCCCAGTAAGCAGGGTACTGGGCCCCAGTAAGCAGGGTACTGGGCCCAGTAACCGTGGTACTGGGCCTAGTAAGAGGGGCACTGGACCCCAGTAACTGGGGCACTGGACCCCAGTAACAGGGTCACTGGACCCCAGTAACTGGGGTACTGGATCCCAGTAACAGGGGCACTGGACCCCAGAAACTGGGGTACTGGATCCCAGTAACTAGGCTCAGTAACTGGAGCACTGAACCCCAGTAACCGGGGCATGGGACTCCTGTAATTGGGGTACTGGACCCCAGTAACTAGGGTACTGGACCCCAGTAACCGGGGTACTGGACCCAGTAACAGGGGTACTGGACCCCAACAACTGGGGCAGTGCACCTCAGCAACCGGGGCACTGGACCCCAGGAACTGGGACACTGGACCCCAGTAACTTGGGTACTTGACCACAGTAACCGGGGTACTGGACCACACAATAACCTTGGTACTGGACCCCACTAACTGTGGTACTGGACCACAGTAACCTAGGTACTGAACCCAAGTAACCAGGGCACTGGACCCCAGTAACTGGGGAAGTGGACCCCAGAAACTGGAATACTGGACCACAGTAACCTTGGAACTGGACCCCAGTAATCACGGGGCTGGACCCCAGTAACTGGGGCACTGGATCCCAATAACCAGGGCAATGTACCCCAGAAACCCGGGAACTGGACACCAGTAACCCGGGTACTGGACCCCAGTAACCGGGTTACTGGACCACAGTAACCGGGGTACTGGACCTCAGTAACCAGGTTACAGGACCACAGCAACCGGGGTACTGGGCCCAGTAACCGAGGCACTGGACCCCAGTAACTAAGGCACTGGACCCCAGCATCTGGGGCACTGGACCCCAGTAACCAGGGCACTGGACCCCAGTAACTGGGGCACTGGACCCCAGTAACCGGGGCACTGGACCCCAGTAACCCGGGTACTGGACCCCCAGTAACCGGTTTACTGGGCCACAGTAGCCGGTTTACTGGACCACAGTAACTGGGTTAAAGGGCCCAGTAACCGAGGTACTGGACCCCAGTAAGTGGGGCCCAGTAACCGAGGTACCGGACCCCAGTAAGTGGGGCACTGGACCCCAGTAACCGGGCCACTGGAGCCCAGTAACCGGGGCACTGGACCCCAGTAACCGGGGCACTGAACCCCAGTAACTGGGGCACTGTTCCCCAGTAACTGGGACACTGGAACCCAGTAACTGGGGCACTGGACCCCAGTAACTGTGGCACTGGACCCAAGTAACCGGTGCACTGAACCCCAGTAACTGGGGCATTGGTCCCCAGTAACTGGGACACTGGAACCCAGTATCTGGGGTCCTGGACCCTAGTAACTGGGGTGTTGGAGCCCACTAACCGGGGTACTTGATCCCAGTAACCGGGTTACTGGACCCCAGCAACAGGGGTACTGGACCCAAGTAACTGGGGTACCGGACCCCTGTAATTGGGTACTGGACCACAGTAACCGGGGTACTGGACCCCAGTAACCAGGGTACTGAACACAAGTAATCTGGGTGCTGGACCCCAGTAACCGAGGTACTGGACCCCAGTAACCGGGGTACTGGACCCCAGTAACTGGGGTACTGGACCACAGTAACCGGGGTACTGGACCCCAGTATCCAGGGTACTGGACCCAAGTAACCTGGGTATTGGACCCCAGTAACCAGGGTACTGGACCAAAGTAACCTGGGTACTGGACCCCAGTAACCAGGGTACTGGACCCCAGTAATCGAGGTACTGGACCCCAGTAACTGGGGTACTGGACCCCAGTAACCCGGGTACTGGACCCCAGTAACTGGGGTACAGAACCCCAGTAACCAGGGTACTTGACCCCAGTAACCAGAGTATTGGACCCCAGTAACTGGGGTACTGGTCCCCAGTAACCGTGGTACTGGGCCCCAGTAACCAGGGCACTTGACCCCAGTAACCAGGGTATTGGACCCCAGTAACTGGGGTACTGAATCCAAGTAACAGCGGTACTGGACCCCAGTAACTGGGGTACTGGACCTCAGTAACTATGGTAGTGAACCCCAGTAACTGAGGTACTGGGCCCAGTAACCGGGGTACTGGACCCCAGTAACCCGAGTACTGGACCCCAGTAACTGTGGTACTGGACTCGAGTAACTGGGGTACTGAACCCCAGTAACTGGGGTACTGGTTCCCAGTAACTGGGGTACTGGACCCCAGTAACCAGGGTATTGGACCCCAGTAACTGGGGTACTGGACCCCAGTAACTGGGGTACTGGACCCAAGTAGCCTTGGTACTGGACCCCAGTAACTGGGGTACTGGACCCCAGTAACTATGGTACTGGACCCTAGTACCTGAGGTACTTGGCCCAGTAACCAGGGTACTGGGCCCAGTTACTGGGGTACTGGGGCCCAGTTACTGGCGTGTTGGACCCCAGTAACCAGGGTGTTGGGCCCCAGTAACCAGGGTACAGGACCCAGTAACTGGTACTTGGCCCCAGTAACTGGGGTACTTTGCTCAGTAACTGGGGTACTAGACCCCAGTAACCAGGGTTCTGAGCCCAATATTTGGGGTACTGGACCCCAGTAACTGGGGTACTGGGCCCAGTAACTGGGGTACTGGACGCCTTTAACTGGGGTAATGGATCCAGTAACTAATGTACTGGATCCCAGTAACTGGGGTACTGGACCCCAGTAACTGGGGTACTGGGCCCAGTATCGAGGGTACTGGACCCCAGTAACCTGGCTACTGGATGCCAGTAACTGGGGTAATGGGCCCAGTAACTAGGGTACTGGACCCCAATAACTGGGGTATTGGGCCCAGTAACTTGGGTACTGAATCCCAATAACCGGGGCACTGGGGTACTTGGAAAACTAAACTCGGAATGTTGGAGGATGAAGAAATAGATAAAAAATGAAAATAGGAATTCAAGCAACTTCTTTAAGTCATTCGTCTCTGAACCTGCGGGCTGGAAGGAGAGCTGATTGTGGAACATAGCTACCGTATCTTCTATAATATGCCAATGGTCTTGGAGATTTTCTTGGAAATTTGTTGTACATGTGTTTGAAATTTGAGTCTATTATCAAAGTGGATTCCTAAGAATTTTCCCTCTGTGAGCTTTGTGATAGGTGATCCGTTTATCATTATGTTAAGAGGAACATCTGTAGTTTTGTTCCCAAACTGAATGAAGTAAGTTTTGCCAATATTGAGAGTAAGTTTACACATAAATATACTGTAGTTACATTAATTATACATAACTTGTGAGTAGATTACCTTACAATAACCCAAAAAAGGACAGACAAAGTGACTTATTTCCAATGGGGACCTTTACCAAAACCACTTAAACCTGTAAATATCAGTAGAAAAAATACCATATTTTATCAGCTTACACAAGACTTTTTACTAAATAAATACCAGAAATACCCACCATAATATGAA
This sequence comes from Cherax quadricarinatus, assembly GCF_038502225.1. NCBI lineage: Eukaryota > Metazoa > Arthropoda > Malacostraca > Decapoda > Parastacidae > Cherax > Cherax quadricarinatus. The sequence continues at coordinate 45,225,652 of NC_091292.1, read as the reverse complement.
TGCCAGCTATTCAACAAAACATTATAAAATGATGAGAGAAGCTTCTCAAGGCTCAGCTTTTGTTATTACTGGGCTGAGGGTTGTGACAGCCCAAGAGTAGTTGCGTCCATCCCACTGCTGTGAAATTTACTACCAGAATGATTTTGCATATATAAACTATTTAGTATATACAGCAGGTCAGGTTAGGTTCCAGGTTATTGCTGTAAAGTGAAACATAGCCTTTTTTCATTTTAAAATGCATATAAAAGGCTGATAACATATTTACACCATCATATAAGTGAACAATAAATCTTGGCCTAAAAATGCATATAAACACATTACCCACCTTAAAATATTTTTATCCTTAGCTTATTGTGATTGGTGAATATATTTATTGTAGGAAGTCTGAATAAATGATGACTGGATATAACTGGAAACCACTACATTAGCAAAATGCTGTTAAGTGGTGATCTCCTATATTTATAGAACAACAAATTCTAATATTAATCCCGAACTAAAATGCTTTCTAGATAGCTGCAACAGGACCCATGGACATAATACTAGACACAAAAATCTCTATGACATTTCCCATTTCTGGCTAAATCTCTTCAGAGACTCAATGTACATAAAAGAGCCCAAAATCTGGAACTCTCTCCCTGAAATCTCCAGAAGTACTAACTCAGCCAACACTTTCAAAAATACCATTAAAATACACCTTCTCTCCTTAACATATCCCAATATCAGCTAATTATGTAAAAACAACATATGCTTATTTTCCACCGTGTCATCAGAGTCATGAAAACTGAACACAAAATGTGCATCCTCCTGCCACTCCCAGATGCATTCTAATGGTGGATGCTGAATATTTGTGCCTGGTTGTTGTGGTGGTGGTTGTCTTTGTGTTGGACTGGCCAGGTGTGGTTGGGTTGTGGAGTATGGCTGCCTTTCAGGATGATGCTGGTACTGTATCTTAGTGCCACCAGCTGTCACCATATGCATGTCTGGCACTGCCCATTCAAATTCAGATACATTCTTTGTATTTATTTCATATTTTATTATTAATCTTTTTTATTATTAACACATTGGCCATTTCCCACCAAGGTAAGGTGGCCCAAAAAAGAAACACTTTCACCATCATTTACTCCATCACTGTTTTGCCAGAGGTGCACTTACACCAGTTATAAAATTGCAACATTAGCATCCCTCCTTCAGAGTGCAGGCATTACACTTCCCATCTTCAGGACTCAAATCCGGCCTGCCAGTTTCCCCTGAATCCCTTGATAAATGTCACCTTACTCACACTCCAACAGCACGTCAAGTCCTAAAAACCATTTGTCTCCATTTGCTCCTATCTAGCACGCTAATACGTGCTTGCTGGAAGTCCAAGCCCCTCTCACACAAAACTTCCTTTACCACCTCCCTCCAACCTTTCCTAAGCCGACCCCTACCTCACCTTCCCTCCACTACAGATTTATACACTCGTGAAGTCATTCTATTTCGTTCTATCCTCTCTACATGTTCGAACCACCTCAACAACCCCTCCTCAGCCCTCTGGATAATAGGTTTGGTAATCCCACACCACTTCCTAATTTCCTAATTCGCACCACACATTGCTCTCAGACACATCTCCACTGCCTCCAGCCTTCTCCTTGTTGCAACATTCATCACCCATGCTTCACACCCATATAAGTGCATTGGTATAACTATAATCAAAACTTCTAAATAATTTAAGACTGCTCAACTATCTGATAATTCACCTCAAACTTAAAACTGTTTCAATTTCATTGTTATATATTGCTGATGATTGCTCAACCATTTGCTCATAACTTCAAACTTAAAAGTGTTTCAATCTCATTGTTTTAAAATCTACTAAATTGGAAAACTTCATACAGTAAATTGTTTTAACATGTTCTAAATTGCAATACTGTACATTTTGTAAACTATATCAAAACTGGACTTATTCTATACTTAAGGAAGGGAGGAACGTTCTGCGAGACTATCTCTGAAAAAAATCGAAAATTTTTGAAAACATGTTTTCTTACCAAAAAATAGTGCATAATTCTGGCATCATTTTGATGTAATCAGCTTCTTTCTAGAACATTTCTAAGTATCTTTTTCATTTTTTTCTTTTCTTTTTCCTGATGTCATCAAGATGACAGGATGCCAAATCGGGCATCCTGTCATCCTGTTTTACTCCAGAAATTACGATTTTTATGATTGTTTTTATCCAAATATACTTTTTGGCATCTCATGAGTCGACTAGTGATCACTGTGCACACCACCAGTACCTCAGTGACTTATGAGTCGCCGATTAGAGTGGATTATTATTATTATTATTATAATCAAGGGGGAAGCACTAAACCCGTAGGATTATACAGCGCCTATGGGGGGATGGAAGGCATTCAGGCTTAATTCAGGGAACTGGAGCACAGATCCAATTCCCTAGATCAAGAGCCCCTCACCACGATTAGAGTGGAATTATGATGGTCAGTGAAAAGTGGTGCACGACCCCCCTAGACTTTCATGCAAACTATGTACATGTACTATGTGAATAACTCAGGATTATTATTATAATCAAAAAGAAGCGCTAAGCCACAAGGGCTATACAGCTAATAACTCAGGAATAAGTTATTAATTTTATTTTCCTTTGTTGGCAAAGAGTTTTTATAGGAGCATCATGATTTTTTTTCACACGTTATTAAGGAATGATTGTTCTATAATCAAAGAGAGGGGATTTGTGATATGTATTACCGTTTTGTTTTTATGGATTTTTTTCCTCAAAAAAAAAATCAACATTTTGTATAATGCAATCTATTGGCATTTCGCTCATTTCCCTCTCTAAGATGATTATCTAACTCTTTATCTTTCGTCTCATGTCAACTGGAACATTGTACATCTTAGGAAATTTGTTGAAAAAGGATTCTTTTAAGACCTATAGAATATAACAATTTGATTTTTTTCTATCTAACTATAAGGAAAAAATTTAAAAGAAACACATTGTGTAGGTTTCAAATGCTGCTTAATTCACAGGAAAAATTTCAGTAAAATTAGAAAGAAAAAAAAAAAGGCAAAAACGTTCCTCCTCCCCTCAACTGCTCAAATATTATCCTAACTCCACAAGACTTTGAAGAGGCAATAAATGACATGCCCATGCACTCTGCCCCAGGCCCAGACTCATGGAACTCCATGTTCATCAAGAATTGCAAAAAGTCCCTATCGCGTGCCTTTAGCATTTTATGGAAAGGGAGCATGGACATGGGTCATCCAACACTCACTAAAAACAACAGACATAGCCCAACTCCACAAAGGTGGCAGTAAAGCAATTGCAAAGAACTACACACAGATAGCACTAACATCCCATATCATAAAAATCTTTGAGAGGGTTCTAAGAAGCAAGATAGCCAACCACCTAGGTATCCATCAATTACACAACCCAGGGCAACAAGGGTTTAGAGCAGGTCACTCCTGCCTGTCCCAGCTACTGGACCACTATGACAAGGTCCTGGATGCTGTAGAGAATAAACAAAATACAGATGTAGTATACATAGACTTTGCAAAAGCTTTTGACAAGTGTGACCATGGTGTAAAAGTACACTAAATGCATGATAAAGGAATAACAGGAAAAGTTGATAGATGGATCTATAACTTCCTGACAAATAGAACACAAAGAGTAATAGTAAACAGAGTCCCAGGCAGCCACAGTAAAAAGCTCTGTTCCACAAGGCACAGTACTCACTGCCATTCTATTCCTCATCCTCTGTCATAGACAGAGATGTAAGACTTGGCTCCGTGTCTTCCTTTGCGGATGACACCCAGATTACCATGGCAGTGACCTCCATCGAAGACATCACAAGACTCCAAGCAGACATCAACCAAATCTTCGAATGGGCCACTCAATACAATATGAAGTTCAACTAGGAGAATTTTCAACTACTCAGATATGGGAAACTTGAGGAAATTAAAAATTTATCAGGGTATATGACAAATTCTAACCATACAATAGAGCAGAAAAGTAATGTGAAGGACCTGGGAGTGATAATATCAGAGGACCTCACCTTCAAAGATCACAACAGTGTATCTACCTCATCTGCTAGGAAAATGGAAGGATGGATAATGAGAACCTTCAAAACTAGGGATGCCAAGCCCATGATGAATCTCTTCAAATCACTTGTGCTCTCTAGGCTGGAATACTGCTGTACACTAATGGCCCCCTTCAAGGCTGGCGACATTGCAGACCCGGAGAGTGTACAAAGAACTTTCATGGCACATATAAGCACGATAAGGCACATAAATTACTGGGAACGGTTGAAGGTCCTTGATCTGTATTCCCTGGAATGCAGGCGAGAGAGATACATAATAATATACACTTGGAAGGTCCTGGAGGGATTGGTACCAAACCTGCACACAAAAATCACTCCCTATGAAAGCAAAAGACTCAACAAGAGATGCAACATTTCCCCGATGAAAAGCAGGGGTGCAACGAATACATTGAGAGACAACACAGTAAGTGTCTGGGGTCCAAGACTGTTCAACTGCCTCTGAGCCTACATAAGGGGGATTACCAATAGACCTTTGGTCAGTACCTGACCAACCAGGCTGTGGTTTGTACATCAGCTTGCATGTTGCTAGTAGTAACAGCCTGGTTGATCAGACCATGATCCACCATGAGGCCTGGTCTCAGACTTATCTGCAGGGGCATTGACCCTTGAAACCCTCTCCAGGTAAACTCCAGGAAGACTTATTAATGTCATATATCATTACCTAATAGAATACTGCATTCTCTTGTATTCATTGTAACTCATCTAATGGCCATATGAACTCTTATTGCCTTATTAGTCTAAGTTAATTTTAAGTTTGGCCAAAATGCTCTGCATACAAAGGGGCTTTTGTCATGTACACCAACTATGATATTCCTTTGTACAACCATGTATCATGTCAAAATAAAATTATTATTATAATTATTATTTATCTATTTATTAATTTGAACATGATACACAGAAGTACAAGGAAATTAAATACTTTCCTCTCTTTGCTTCCATGGACAAAGTTCTTCGTCTCCACAGACTCCTCAGTGCACCGCTCAACTTTTTCACCTTGTCAGTTCCATGATTCACCTCATCTTTTATAGACCCATCTGCTGACATGTCCACTCCTAAATATTTGAATACATTAAGGTAGAGAGTTGAAAGTGAACATAGAAAAGAGTAAGGTGATGAGGATATCAAATGATTTAGATAAAGAAAAATTGGATATCAAATTGGAAAGGAGAAGTATGGAAGAAGTGAATGTTTTTAGATATTTGGGAGTTGATGTGTCAGCGGATGGATTTATGAAGGATGAGGTTAATCATAGAATTGATGAAGGAAAAGAGGTGAATGGTGCATTGAGGTATATGTAGAGGCAAAAAACGTTATCTATGGAGGCAAAGAAGGGAATGTATGAAAGTATAGTAGTACCAACACTCTTATATGGGTGTGAAGCTTGGGTTGTAAATGCTGCAGCGAGGAGACGGTTGGAGGCAGTGGAGATGTCCTGTCTAAGGGCAATGTGTGTTGTAAATATTATGCAGAAAATTCGGTGTAGAAATTAGGAGAAGGTGTGGAGTTAACAAAAGTATTAGTCTGAGGGCTGAAGAGGGGATGTTGAAGTGGTTTGGTCATTTAGAGAGAATGGATCAAAGTAGAATGACATGGAGAGCTTATAAATCTGTAGGGAAAGGAAGGTGGGGTAGGGGTTGTTCTTGAAAAGGTTGGAGGGAGGGGGGGTGAAGGAGGTTTTGTGGGCGAGGGGCTTGGACTTCCAGCAAATGTGCGTGAGCGTGTTAGATAGGAGTGAATGGACACAACTGGTATTTGGGACCTGACGAGCTGTTGGAGTGTGAGCAGGGTAATATTTAGTGAAGGGATTCAGGTAGTAGGTTGGTAGACAGCAACCACCCAGGGAGGTACTACCGTCCTGCCAAGCGAGTGTAAAACGAAAGCCTGTAATTGTTTTATATGATGGTAGGATTGCTGGTGTCTTTTGTCTGTCTCATAAATATGCAAGAATACAGGTATGTCTTGCTACTTCTACTTACACTTAGGTCACACTACACATGCATGTACACGTTTATTTATACACACTCATCTGAGTTTTCTTTGATTTTATCTTAATAGTTCTTGGTCTTATTACTTTTCCTTTTATATCCATGGGGAAGTGGAATAAAAATCTTTCTTCCGTAAGCCATGCGTGTTGTAAAAGTTGAACTAAAATGCCGGGAACAATGGGCTAGTAACCCCTTTTCCTGCAAAGATTACTAAAAAGAATAAGAAAAAGAAAACTGTCAAAATGGGAAGTCTGAATGTGCATGGATGTTGTGCAAATGATAAGAAAGAGATGATTGTGGATGTTATGAATGAGAAGAAGCTGGTTGTCCTGGCTTTAAGTGAAACAAAGCTGAAGGGGGTGGGAGAGTTTTAATGGAGAGGAATATATGGGATTAGGTCAGGGGTTTCAAATAGAGTTAGAGCTAAAGAAGGAGAAGCAATAATGTTGAAGGATAAGCTATGGCAGGAAAAGAGGAACTATAAATGTATTAATTCAAGGATTATGTGGAGTAAAATAAAGATTGGATGTGAAAAGTGGGTTATAATAAGCGTGTATGCACCTGGAGAAGAGAGAAGTGTAGAGGAGAGAGAGAGAGATTTTGGGAAATGTTGAGTGAATGCGTGGGGAGTTTTGAATCAAGTGTGAGAGTAATGGTGGTTGGGGATTTCAATGCTAAAGTGGGTAAAAATGTTATGGAGGGAGTAGTAGGTAAATTTGGGGTGCCAGGGGTAAATGTAAATGGGAAGCCTTTAATTGAGCTAAGTGTAGAAAGAGATTTGGTAATAAGTAATACATATTTTATGAAAAAGAGGATAAATAAATATACAAGGTATGATGTAGCACGTAATGAAAGTAGTTTATTAGATTATGTTTTGGTGGATAAAAGGTTGGTGGGTAGGCTCCAGGATGTACATGTTTATAGAGGGGCAACTGATATATCAGATCATTATTTAGCTGTAGCTACAGTTAGAGTAAGAGGTAGATGGGAAAAGAGGAAGGTGGCAACAACAAGTAAGAGGGAGGTGAAAGTGTATAAACTAAGGGAGGAGGAAGTTCGGGTGAGATATAAGCGACTATTGGCAGAAAGGTGGGCTAGTGCAAAGATGAGTAGTGGGGATGTTGAAGAGGATTGGAATAGTTTTAAAAATGCAGTATTAGAATGTGGGGCAGAAGTTTGTGGTTATAGGAGGGTGGGGGCAGGAGGAAAGAGGAGTGATTGGTGGAATGATGAAGTAAAGGGTGTGATAAAAGAGAAAAAGGTAGCTTATGAGAGGTTTTTACAAAGCAGAAGTGTTATAAGAAGACCTGAGTATATGGAGAGTAAAAGAAAGGTGAAGAGAGTGGTCAGAGTGTGCAAAAGGAGAGCAGATGATAGAGTGGGAGAGGCACTGACAAGAAATTTTAATGAAAATAAGAAAAAATTTTGGAGTTAAACAAGTTAAGAAAGCCTAGGGAAAGCATGGATTTGTCAGTTAAAAACAGAGGGGAGCTAGTAGATGGGGAGATGGAGGTATTAGGTAGATGGCGAGAATAATTTGAGGAACTTTTAAATGTTAAGGAAGAAAGAGAGGCAGTAATTTCATGCACAGGTCAGGGAGGTATAACTTCTTTTAGGAGTGAAGAAGAGCAGAAAGTGTGGGGGAGGTACGTGAGGCATTACATAGAATGAAAGGGGGTAAAGCAGCTGGAACTGATGGGATCATGACAGAAATGTTAAAAGCAGGGGGGGATATAGTGTTGGAGTGGTTGGTACTTTTGTTTAATAAATGTATGAAAGAGGAGAAGGTACCTAGGGATTGGCAGAGAGCATGTATAGTCCCTTTATATAAAGGGAAAGGGGACAAAAGAGATTGTAAAAATTATAGAGGAATAAGTTTACTGAGTATACCAGGAAAAGTGTACGGTAGGGTTATAATTGAAAGAATTAGAGGTAAGACAGAATGTAGGATTGCGGATGAGCAAGGAGGTTTCAGAGTGGGTAGGGGATGTGTAGATCAAGTGTTTACATTGAAGCATATATGTGAACAGTATTTAGATAAAGGTAGGGAAGTTTTTATTGAATTTATGAATTTAGAAAAGGCATATGATAGAGTGGATAGAGGAGCAATGTGGCAGATGTTGCAAGTATATGGAATAAGTGGTAAGTTATTAAATGCTGTAAAGAGTTTTTATGAGGATAGTGAGGCTCAGGTTAGGGTGTGTAGAAGAGAGGGAGACTACTTCCCGGTAAAAGTAGGTCTTTGACAGGGATGTGTAATGTCACCATGGTTGTTTAATATATTTATAGATGGGGTTGTAAAGGAAGTAAATGCTAGAGTGTTCGGGAGAGGGGTGGGATTAAATTTTGGGGAATCAAATTCAAAATGAGAATTGACAGTTACTTTTTGCTGATGATACTATGCTTATGGGAGATTCTAAAGAAAAATTGCAAAGGTTAGTGGAAGAGTTTGGGAATGTGTGTAAAGGTAGAAAGTTGAAAGAGAACATAGAAAAGAGTAAGGCAATGAGGGTATCAAATGATTTAGATAAAGAAAAATTGGATATCAAATTGTGGAGGAGGAGTATGGAAGAAGTGAATGTTTTCAGATACTTGGGAGTTGACGTGTCGGCGGATGGATTTATGAAGGACGAGGTTAATCATAGAATTGATGAGGGAAAAAAGGCGAGTGGTGCCTTGAGGTGTATGTGGAGTCAAAAAGCGTTATCTGTGGAGGCAAAGAAGGGAATGTATGAAAGTATAGTAGTACCAACACTCTTATATGGGTGTGAAGCTTGGGTGGTAAATGCAGCAGCGAGGAGACGGTTGGAGGCAGTAGAGATGTCCTGTTTAAGGGCAATGTGTGATGTAAATATTATGCAAAAAATTCGGAGTGTGGAAATTAGGAAAAGGTGTGGAGTTAATAAAAGTATTAGTCAGAGGGCAGAAGAGGGGTTGTTGAGGTGGTTTGGTCATTTAGAGAGAATGGATCAAAGTAGAATGACATGGAAAGCATATAAATCTATAGAGGAAGGAAGGCGGGGTAAGGGTCGTCCTCGAAAGGGTTAGAGAGAGGGGGTAAAGGAGGTTTTGTGGGCGAGGGGCTTGGACTTCCAGCAAGCATGCGTGAGCATGTTAGATAGGAGTGAATGGAGACGAATGGTACTTGGGACCTGACGATCTGTTGGAGTGTGAGCAGGGTAATATTTAGTGAGGGATTCAGGGAAACTGGTTATTTTCATATAGTTGGACTTGAGTCCTGGCAATGGGAAGTACAATGCCTGCACTTTAAAGGAGGGGTTTGGGATATTGGCAGTTTGGAGGGATATGTTGTGTATCTTTATATGTATATGCTTCTAAACTGTTGTATTCTGAGCACCTCTGCAAAAATAGTGATAATGTGTGAGTGTGGTGAAAGTGTTGAATGATGATGAAAGTATTTTCTTTTTGGGGATTTTCTTTCTTTTTTGGGTCACCCTGCCTCGGTGGGAGACGGCCGACTTGTTGAAAAAAAAAAAAAAAAAAATCAGGGAAACCGGTTATTTTTATAAAGTCGGACTTAAGTCCTGGAAATGGAAAGTACAATGCCTGCACTTTAAAGGAGGGGTTTGGGATATTGACAGTTTGGAGGGATATGTTGTGAATCTTTATATGTACGTATATACTTCTAAGCTGTTGTATTCTGAGCATCTCTGCAAAAACAGTGATTATGTGTGAGTGAGGTTAAAGTGTTGAATGATGCTGAAAGTATTTTCCTTTTGAGGATTTTTCTTTCATTTTGGGTCAGCCTGCCTCAGTGGGAGACAGCCGGCTTGTTAAAAAAAAAAAAAAAAAAAAAAATCTTACATCCAATCTTTCATTTCCTAATTTTTTTATCCTCATCACAGCATTCTGCAAAGAGAAATTGTGACAACTCTCACTTTGTGTTAGATTCTTTATCTTTTAACCTCACACCTCATGCCAACACCCGAGCATTTACTTCTCTTATAACCTCATCTATAAATATAATGAACCACCATGGTGATAACACACATCCTTGTCTAAGGCCTACTTTTACTGGGAAATAATCTCCCTCTCTCTTACATACTCTAACCTGAACCTTACTCTCCTCGTAAGAACTCTTCACTGCTTTCAATAACCTACCTCCTTTTCCATACATCTGCAACATCTGCCACATTGCCCCCCTATCCACCCTGTCATGAGCCTTTTCCAAATCCATAAATGCTACAAAAACCTCTTTAGCCTTATCTAAATACTGTTCACCTATATGTTTCACTGTAAACACTTTGTCTACCCATCCCCTAACCTTCCTAAAGCTTTCTCGTTCATCTGCTATCCTACTCTCCGTCTTACTCTTAATACTTTCAATAATAACTCTACCATACACTTTACCAGGTATACTCAACAGACTAATTCCCCTATAATTTTTGAACTCTCTTTTGTCCCCTTTACCTTTATACAAAGGAACTATGCATGCTCTCTGCCAATCCTTAGGTACCTTACTTTCTTCCATACATTTATTAAATGACACCACCCACCACTCCAAAACTATATCCTCACCTGCTTTTAACATTTCTATCTTAATTCCATCAATCCCAGTTGCCTTAACCCCTCTCATTCTACCCATTGCTTTACGAGCTTCCCCCACACTCACAACTGGGGCTCTTCCTCACTCCTACAAGATGTTATTCCTCCTTGCCCTATACACAAAATCAAAGTTTCTCCATCTTCATCAACACACAATATACATATGTAAATAAGGACAGTAATTAAGGTATGTATATACAATAAAATTGTGTATACCTTAATGTATACACATTGCACATGATGTATATCATTGTACTACATGATTTTAAGAAAAAATATTTGAGTCATAGTCTAGTATGTTTAAAGGTACAATATTTTACATTAGGTGACATTCAATGCAAGAACTGGTATTCTAAAAGCAGCAACTATTGCACGTAACAGTCTTATATTCTAATTTCTAAAAATCAATTTCATCTGCAAAAATAACACAATTAACTAGGAGGAAATAGGAGTTGCCCATGTGGGGCAGAAGTTTGTGGTTATAGGAGGGTGGGGGCAGGAGGAAAGAGGAGTGATTGGTGGAATGATGAAGTAAAGGGTGTGATAAATAGAGAAAAAGGTAGTTTATGAGAGGTTTTTACAAAGCAGAAGTGTTATAAGAAGAGCAGAGTATATGGAGAGTAAAAGAAAGGTGAAGAGTGGTGAGAGAGTGCAAAAGGAGAGCAGATGATAGAGTGGGAGAGGCACTGTCAAGAAATTTTAATGAAAATAAGAAAAAAATTTGGAGTTTGTTAAACAAGTTAAGAAAGCCTAGGGAAAGTATGGATTTGTCAGTTAAAAACAGAGGGGAGCTAGTAGATGGGGAGATGGAGGTATTAGGTAGATGGCGAGAATATTTTGAGGAACTTTTAAATGTTAAGGAAGAAAGAGTCAGTAATTTCATGCACTGGTCAGGGAGGTATACCTTCTTTAAGGAGTGAAGAAGAGCAGAATGTAAGTGTGGGGGAGGTACGTGAGGCATTACGTAGAATGAAAGGGGGTAAAGCAGCTGGAACTGATGGGATCATGACAGAAATGTTAAAAGCAGGGGGGGATATAGTGTTGGAGTGGTTGGTACTTTTGTTTAATAAATGTATGAAAGAGAAGGTACCTAGGGATTGGCGGAGAGCATGTATAGTCCCTTTATATAAAGGGAAAGGGGACAAAAAAGATTGTAAAAATTATAGAGGAATAAGTTTACTGAGTATACCAGGAAAAGTATACGGTAGGGTTATAATTGAAAGAATTAGAGGTAAGACAGAATGTAGGATTGCGGATGAGCAAGGAGGTTTCAGAGTGGGTAGGGGATGTGTAGATCAAGTGTTTACATTGAAGCATATATGTGAACAGTATTTAGATAAAGGTAGGGAAGTTTTTATTGCATTTATGGATTTGGAAAAGACATATGATAGAGTGGATAGAGGAGCAATGTGGCAGATGTTGCAAGTATATGGAATAAGTGGTAAGTTATTAAATGCTGTAAAGAATTTTTATGAGGATAGTGAGGCTCAGGTTAGGGTGTGTAGAAGAGAGAGAGACTACTTCCCAGTAAAAGTAGGTCTTAGACAGGGATGTGTAATGTCACCATGGTTGTTTAATATATTTATAGATGGGGTTGTAAAGGAAGTAAATGCTAGTGTTCAGGAGAGGGGTGGGATTAAATTTTGGGGAATCAAATTTAAAATGGGAATTGACACAGTTACTTTTTGCTGATGATACTGTGCTTATGGGAGATTCTAAAGAAAAATTGCAAAAGGTTAGTGGATGAGTTTGGGAATGTGTGTAAAGGTAGAAGGTTGAAATAGAACATAGAAAAGAGTAAGGTGATGAGGGTATCAAATGATTTAGATAAAGAAAAATTGGATATCAAATTGGGGAGGAGGAGTATCGAAGAAGTGAATGTTTTCAGATACTTGGGAGTTGACGTGTCGGCGGATGGATTTATGAAGGATGAGGTTAATCATAGAATTGATGAGGGAAAAAAGGTGAGTGGTGCGTTGAGGTATATGTGGAGTCAAAAAGCGTTATCTATGGAGGCAAAGAAGGGAATGTATGAAAGTATAGTAGTACCAACACTCTTATATGGGTGTGAAGCTTGGGTGGTAAATGCAGCAGCGAGGAGATGGTTGGAGGCAGTGGATATGTCCTGTTTAAGGGCAATGTGTGATGTAAATATTATGCAGAAAATTCGGAGTGTGGAAATTAGGAAAAGGTGTGGAGTTAATAAAAGTATTAGTCAGAGGGCAGAAGAGGGGTTGTTGAGGTGGTTTGGTCATTTAGAGAGAATGGATCAGAGTAGAATGACATGGAAAGCATATAAATCTATAGGGGAAGGAAGGTGGGGTAGGGGTCGTCCTCGAAAGGGAGGTTTTGTGGGCGAGGGGCTTGGACTTCCAGCAAGCGTGCGTGAGCGTGTTAGATAGGAGTGAATGGAGACGAATGGTACTTGGGACCTGACGATCTGTTGGAGTGTGAGCAGGGTAATATTTAGTGAAGGGATTCAGGGAAACTGGTTATTTTCATATAGTCTGACTTGAGTCCTGGAAATGGGAAGTACAATGCCTTCACTTTAAAGGAGGGGTTTGGGATATTGGCAATTTGGAGGCATATGTTGTGTATCTTTATATGTATATACTTCTAAACTGTTGTATTCTGAGCACCTCTGCAAAAACAGTGATAATGTGTGAGTGTGGTGAAAGTGTTGAATGATGATGAAAGTATTTTCTTTTTGGGGATTTTCTTTCCTTTTTGGGTCACCCTGCCTCGGTGGGAGACGGTCGACTTGTTGAAAAAAAAAAATCAGGGAAACCGGTGATTTTTATATAGTCGGACTCATGTCCTGGAAATGGAAAGTACAATGCCTGCACTTTAAAGGAGGGGTTTGGGATATTGACAGTTTGGAGGGATATGTTGTGTATCTTTATATGTACGTATATACTTCTAAGCTGTTGTATTCTGAGCATCTCTGCAAAAACAGTGATTATGTGTGAGTGAGGTTAAAGTGTTGAATGATGCTGAAAGTATTTTCCTTTTGAGGATTTTTCTTTCATTTTGGGTCAGCCTGCCTCAGTGGGAGACAGCCGGCTTGTTAAAAAAAAAAAAAAAAAAAAAAAACTCTTACCCTCAAATCTGATATCCAATCTTTCATTTCCTAATTTTTTTATCCTCTGCAAAGAGAAACTGTGACAACTCTCACTTTGTGTTAGATTCTTCATATTTTAACCTCACACCTCTTGCCAACACCCGAGCATTCACTTCTCTTATAACCTCATCTATAAATATAATGAACCACCATGGTGATAACACACATCCTTGTCTAAGGCCTACTTTTACTGGGAAATAATCTCCCTCTCTCTTACATACTCTAACCTGAACCTTACTCTCCTCGTAAAAACTCTTCACTGCTTTCAATAACCTACCTCCTTTTCCATACATCTGCAACATCTGCCACATTGCCCCCCTAACCACCCTGTGATAAGCCTTTTCCAAATCCATAAATGCTACAAAAACCTCTTTAGCCTTATCTAAATACTGTTCACCTATATGTTTCACTGTAAACACTTTGTCTACCCATCCTCTAACCTTCCTAAAGCTTCCTCGTTCATCTGCTATCCTACTCTCCGTCTTACTCTTAATACTTTCAATAATAACTCTACCATACACTTTACCAGGTATACTCAACAGACTAATTCCCCTATAATTTTTGCACTCTCTTTTGTCCCCTTTACCTTTATACAAAGGAACTATGCATGCTCTCTGCCAATCCTTAGGTACCTTACTTTCTTCCATACATTTATTAAATGACACCACCCACCACTCCAAAACTATATCCTCACCTGCTTTTAACATTTCTATTTTAATTCCATCAATCCCAGTTGCCTTACCCCCTCTCATTCTACCCATTGCTTCACGAGCTTCCCCCACACTCACAACTGGGGCTCTTCCTCACTCCTACAAGATGTTATTCCTCCTTGCCCTATACACAAAATCAAAGTTTCTCCATCTTCATCAACACAAAATATACATATGTAAATAAGGACAGTAATTAAGGTATGTATATACTATAAAATTGTGTATACCTTATGTATACACATTGTACATGATGTATATCATTGTACTACATGATTTTAAGAAAAATTATTTGAGTCATAGTCTAGTATGTTTAAAGGTACAATATTTTACATTAGGTGACATTCAATGCAAGAACTGGTATTCTAAAAGCAGCAACTATTGCACGTAACAGTCTTATATTCTAATTTCTAAAAGTCAATTTCATCTGCAAAAATAACACAACTAAATAGGAGGAAATGGGAGTTGCCCATGGTCCACTTTCCACGCCAATAGAAGCACAGCCATCATCACTCTCACATGTTGACGATGAATCTTGCACTCTATCATGTCCCTTAGGGATAGTCTTAAGTGCACTACCAGACCTTGTGCTGCAATGTATAAAGTGACACTTCCCAGGTTAATAATCATCCCCACTGTTTATCAATTCCTAGGAAATCAAAGTCATCCTCACTGTCATCAATGCTAATCACAATTGCGTTTAAACCACGGAAGAATATTAGATTTTTCTAACAGGGTGTCTGCGTTGAGGATGTGTTTATGCCTGAGAATGGTTGGAGTCATCAGGGTTTTCAACATTATTCTTGGCATTTCCCATCATTTTTGGTCACTTTGTCTTCAAAATCATGGAATTGTCATGGGTGAACACGAAATACGTACTTTATTTGCCCCGGAGTCAGAGTATTCTGTTGGTGTACCATGACCAGAGATGGCATTCCCATGATGCATTACAATGGCCATGTATACTGAGCACACACCAACCTTGCACAACCATTCTCTCATACCTAGGTCTCCCAGGCCTATCACACCAAATCTGAAGGCACTAGAATTTATGTGACTAGATACACAAGTCCTAGGTAGTAGGTTGGTAGACAGCAACCACCCAGGGAGGTACTAACGTCCTGC
This sequence comes from Cherax quadricarinatus, assembly GCF_038502225.1. Lineage (NCBI taxonomy): Eukaryota > Metazoa > Arthropoda > Malacostraca > Decapoda > Parastacidae > Cherax > Cherax quadricarinatus. Next base: position 45,210,069 of record NC_091292.1, on the reverse strand, counting down.
CAAGTGAGTGTAAAACGAAAGCCTGTAATTGTTTTACATGATGGTAGGATTACTGGTGTCCTTTTTTCTGTCTCATAAACATGCAAAATTTCAGGTACGTCTTGCTACTTCTACTTACACTTAGGTCACACTACACATACATATACAAGCGTATATATACACACCCCTCTGGGTTTTCTATTTTCTTTCTAGTTCTTTTTTTTGTTTATTTCCTCTTATCTCCATGGGGAAGTGGAACAGAATTCTTCCTCCGTAAGCCATGCGTGTTGTAAGAGGCAACTAAAATGCCAGGAGCAAGGGCCTAGTAACCCCTTCTCCTGTATACATTACTAAATTTAAAAAGAGAAACTTTTGTTTTTCTTTTTGGGCCACCCTGCCTTGGTGGGATACGGCCGCTTTGTTAAAAAAAAAAAAAAAAAGTCCTAGGTAGTAGGTTGGTAGACAGCAACCACCCAGGGAGGTACTACCGTCCTGCCAAGTGAGTGTAAAACAAAAGCCTGTAATTGTTTTACATGATGGTAGGATTGCTGGTGTCCTTTTTTCTGTCTCATAAACATGCAAGATTTCAGGTACGTCTTGCTACTTCTACTTACATTTAGGTCAAACTACACATACATATACAAGCATATACACACCTCTCTGGGTTTTCTGCTATTTTCTTTCTAGTTCTTGTTCTCGTTTATTTCCTCTTATCTCCATGGGGAAGTGGAACAGAATTCTTCCTCCGTAAGCCATGCGTGTTGTAAGAGGCAACTAAAATACCGGGAGCAAAGGCCCAGTAACCCCTTCTTCTGTATAAATTACTAAATTTAAAAAGAGAAACTTTCGTTTTTCTTTTTGGGCCACCCTGCTTTGGTGGGATATGGCTGGGTTGTTGAAAAAAAAAAAAATACACAAGTCCTAAGTAGTAGGTTGGTAGACAGCAACCATCCAGGGAGGTACTACCGTCCTGCCAGGTGAGTGTAAAATGGAAGCCTGTAATTATTTTACATGATGGTAGAATTGCTGGTGTCTTTCTTTCCTGTCTCATAAACATGCAAGAGTTCAGGCATGTCTTGCTACTTCTACTTACATTTAGGTCAAACTACACATGCATGTACAAGCACATATATACACACCCTTCTGAGTTTTCTATTTTTCTTACTAGATCTCGTTCTTATTTATTTCCACCTAGCTCCATGGGGAAGTGGAACAGAATTCTTCCTCTAAGCCATGCATGTCATAAGAGGCGAATAAAATGCCAGGAGCAAGGGGCTAGTAACCCCTTTTCCTTTATACATTACTAAAGTCAAAAAGAGAAACTTTTTCTTTTTGAAGAACCCTGCCTCAGTGGGATATGGCCGGTTTGTTGAAAGTAGAAGATGTACTTAAGTGCCACTGGCATTTATAATGTACAGCATTTATGTGGGAGACAGTTAAAGGACTAAAACAAAAACTAGTATTTTTGGATGTATTTAAGAACGTATCGTGTTTTGCAGCTTATCAGACACGTTTTTTTTACATAAAATGTCTCCAAAAACCACCCTGCATCCTATAAACTGAAGGTCAGTGATGGGTGCTATAAGTCTGGGGTGTGGGGTAGGCTGCAGCTCTCCCAGTTATGTCCGATGCAGAGCCACTGATACTAAAACAAGTCTTATAAGCCGCGAAAGATGGTAAGTATTTTTCCCACATGTTCTTCACTTTACATGCTTTTCTTTCATAAAACAAATGATTTTCAGGAACATATACCCCACATAATAAGAAAAATGTGTATAGAGCATAGTGTTTCATTATACCAAGTTTCATGTATACACTCAGCATAATACTTGACTCCAGTGGTTGGTGATACCTAGACACCTAGACTGTATGAAAGAAATTAGCTCTCACATCCAATGTGGCCAGAGGCAGCACACTGCACCATGGCATAAGAGTAAGTTAAAATATTCAAATACATACTATAATTTAACATTTGAATACAAATAAAATACTGTAGAAATATATTCTGATGGATGAAGAGCACTCTTTAGCCTCCCTGTTGCTATTTAATCTAAGTTATAAACAAAGAAGTTTACCCTTCTCAGATAAGGCAATTTGTAGGAGTTTTTCAGCATCTTCAAATCTTTCGTCTGTTGCTACTTGCCGGGCTCTGCTCAGAAGACCATACGTGAAAGTATTTGAATGTTTTTCAAATAAACGTGTCAATATTTCTAAGTTACCATTCATGGAGGCTATGAGAAGACAATATTTACATATTTTTTCTGCAGTGGTGTAGTAAGAGTAATAGAGGTGGTAGGCTACCTCATCACTGGTCCCACAGGCTGCCACAACTAGCCGGGTACCATCTAAACTGTGTTTGTCAACCTTCTTGATCATACTTTTAACCTCTTGGGCATCTTCTGCAAGTGCAGCTTCAACCAAATCTAAATCAAAATTTATCTCCTTGTTCACTAAAATGAGGAGATTCATTATCTTGTTCCAACACCTCCTTTTCACCATCTTAGACAGTATTTCACAAAGTCTTTCATCTTTATACCTAAAATTTTGCTTCAGAATTGTGCACACAATGTCCAGCATCTCTTGGTTGTAGGCTCTATGAATCAAATGCTTGAAAGTTTCAGTTGGTAATGGAAAATGTCCTTCAACAATATCTTGTACAATGTCCCATTGATTATTATCACATGCTTTGACGATAACAAAGTCAGCTTCATCACAAATCATGTTAAGGTGAGCATCAAGGATCATTCTAACAATCTTCCAGTGACCCTTCGCAGCAGCAGCCATGACAGCAGTCCAACTTTCATTATTGTGCATTACTGCAGGAGCCGACAGGTCAATGCTACACTGAAAATATATTGTGTTTAGAAGGATGAAGAGCAAGGTATGCGATATTCTTGTACAGTATATGTTCTCAGTAATGTACACAATAATTTACATTATTTTATGAGAATATTTTACTAGCTTTCATGCTCTAGGAGCTATTATTATACTAATATTTAAGATAAATATTTTTTTTAGTAAGCTTTGCAGAAATAAAATATAATAAAACAATTTTAACAATCTGAACCTGCTACAGAAATAGGCATATTTCCTTGGGAGAATTTTAATGTGGAGGATAAAACTGGATTAAATTAGGTTATCTGACATAACTAGAACTAATATATAGTGGTGTTAATATTAAATGATCAACTATGGAAGAAGAGGGGTACATGTTTTAAATTCAGTTAATACGTGGATTACAATAAAGGTGAGATGTAACAAATGGCATATAATAAGTGTTGATGAACCTAGGAAAGAGAGGAGTGAAAAACAGAGTGAGACAGAGAGCGAGAGTGAGAGTGAGAGAGCGAGAGTGAGAGCGAGAGTGAGAGAGAGTGAGAGGGAGAAAATTTGTAATATATTATCCCTTTCACTAATGGTGCCATAGCACTATGGCTTATGAGCCAGTGTTGGTGCTGTAGTACCATGCCAAAATTCTAGTGGCTTCAAATCTAGCGGGAGAAAGCTGGTAGGTCTACATGTGAGAGAATGGGTCTTTATGGTCAGTGTATGCAGTATAAAAAAAATTGGGGAGATGGTAGTGCATTGTGGAAATGCCATTTCAGCAGTCCTTGTTCAGCATGCCTAGCAGTAAGAAATATCTGACTCCCCAGCGAATCTGGAACTCTTCTCTTCCCAAATGATAGTTCTAACACAGATGGAAGTGTCAGTGAAGATGAATTTCATGGTTTTGAGGAGTTTCTGGCCGAAAGCAATGCCCAGGATACCAGAAGGAAGGAAGGAAGAAAGAAAGGAAGGAAGGAAGGAAGGAAGAGATGAGAAGAAAGAAAGAAAGAAGGAAGGAAGGAAGGATAACCCAGATGATCATCAACCTAGCATAACCCAAAAAAGTCAGACAAAGTGACTTATTTCCATGTGGGTGGTGGGGAAGATTGTATGGATAATGATTAGTGGTAATGCGTCATTGTGACACAAGCCATGCTGCTCTCAGCACATCCACACAAAGAAAGAACCCACACACAACAAGAAGCTTCTCAAGTTGTAGCAGTTCTAGGAACATGTCCAGTCAGTCTATATCTGGAGTTTATCTGGAGAGAGTTCCGGGGGTCAACGCCCCCGCGGCCCGGTCTGTGACCAGGCCTCCTTAGGTCAGTGTCCCAGGATGCGACCCACACCAGTCGACTAACACCCAGGTACCCATTTTACTGATGGGGAACATAGACAACAGGTGGAAAGAAACACGTCCAATGTTTCTACTCTGGCTGGGAATCGAACCCAGGCCCTCACCGTGTGAAGCGAGAGCGTTAACCACCAGGCCACCAGAAAAATAGTAATAAACATAATTTTTTATTGTTGGCTTGTGTAAACATGTTCTGTCAACAATATAATGATAACAATGTGTGGTTATTGTGTTGTATACAACCAGTGAATATATGCACAGTATGTCTTATATTGGTCTCATTAACCATAAAAGTTACTTATTTTTTTTTTTTATTATCACACTGGCCGATTCCCACCAAGGCAGGGTGCCCCGAAAAAGAAAAACTGTCACCATCATTCACTCCATCACTGTCTTGCCAGAAGGGTGCTTTACACTACAGTTTTTAAACTGCAACATTAACACCCCTCCTTCAGAGTGCATGCACTGTACTTCCCATCTCCAGGACTCAAGTCCGGCCTGCCGGTTTCCCTGAATCCCTTCATAAATGTTACTTTGCTCACACTCCAACAGCACGTCAAGTATTAAAAACCATTTGTCTCCATTCACTCCTATCAAACACGCTCATGCATGCCTGCTGGAAGTCCAAGCCCCTCGCACACAAAACCTCCTTTACCCCTTCCCTCCAACCTTTCCTAGGCCGACCCCTACCCCGCCTTCCTTCCACTACAGACTGATACACTCTTGAAGTCATTCTGTTTCTCTCCATTCTCTCTACATGTCTGAACCACCTCAACAACCCTTCCTCAGCCCTCTGGACAACAGTTTTGGTAATCCCGCACCTCCTCCTAACTTCCAAACTACGAATTCTCTGCATTATATTCACACCACACATTGCCCTCAGACATGACATCTCCACTGTCTCCAGCCTTCTCCTCGCTGCAACATTCATCACCCACGCTTCACACCCATATAAGAGCGTTGGTAAAACTATACTCTCACACATTCCCCTCTTTGCCTCCAAGGACAAAGTTCTTTGTCTCCACAGACTCCTAAGTGCACCACTCACTCTTTTTCCCTCATCAATTCTATGATTCACCTCATCTTTCATAGACCCATCCGCTGACACGTCCACTCCCAAATATCTGAATACGTTCACCTCCTCCATACTCTCTCCCTCCAATCTGATATTCAATCTTTCATCACCTAATCTTTTTGTTATCCTCATAACCTTACTCTTTCCTGTATTCACCTTTAATTTTCTTCTTTTGCACACCCTACCAAATTCATCCACCAATCTCTGCAACTTCTCTTCAGAATCTCCCAAGAGCACAGTGTCATCAGCAAAGAGCAGCTGTGACAACTCCCACTTTGTGTGTGATACTTTATCTTTTAACTCCACGCCTCTTGCCAAGACCCTCGCATTTACTTCTCTTACAACCCCATCTATAAATATATTAAACAACCACGGTGACATCACACATCCTTGTCTAAGGCCTACTTTTACTGGGAAAAAATTTCCCTCTTTCCTACATACTCTAACTTGAGCCTCACTATCCTCGTAAAAACTCTTCATTGCTTTCAGTAACCTACCTCCTACACCATACACTTGCAACATCTGCCACATTGCCCCCCTATCCACCCTGTCATACGCCTTTTCCAAATCCATAAATGCCACAAAGACCTCTTTAGCCTTATCTAAATACTGTTCACTTATATGTTTCACTGTAAACACCTGGTCCACACACCCCCTACCTTTCCTAAAGCCTCCTTGTTCATCTGCTATCCTATTCTCCGTCTTACTCTTAATTCTTTCAATTATAACTCTACCATACACTTTACCAGGTACACTCAACAGACTTATCCCCCTATAATTTTTGCACTCTCTTTTATCCCCTTTGCCTTTATACAAAGGAACTATGCATGCTCTCTGCCAATCCCAAGGTACCTTACCCTCTTCCATACATTTATTAAATAATTGCACCAACCACTCCAAAACTATATCCCCACCTGCTTTTAACATTTCAATCTTTATCCCATCAATCCCGGCTGCCTTACCCCCTTTCATTTTACCTACTGCCTCACGAACTTCCCCCACACTCACAACTGGCTCTTCCTCACTCCTACAAGATGTTATTCCTCCTTGCCCTATACATGAAATCACAGCTTCCCTATCTTCATCAACATTTAACAATTCCTCAAAATATTCCCTCCATCTTCCCAATACCTCTAACTCTCCATTTAATAACTCTCCTCTCCTATTTTTAACTGACAAATCCATTTGTTCTCTAGGCTTTCTTAACTTGTTAATCTCACTCCAAAACTTTTTCTTATTTTCAACAAAATTTGTTGATAACATCTCACCCACTCTCTCATTTGCTCTCTTTTTACATTGCTTCACCACTCTCTTAACCTCTCTCTTTTTCTCCATATACTCTTCCCTCCTTGCATCACTTCTACTTTGTAAAAACTTCTCATATGCTAACTTTTTCTCCCTTACTACTCTCTTTACATCATCATTCCACCAATCGCTCCTCTTCCCTCCTGCACCCACTTTCCTGTAACCACAAACTTCTGCTGAACACTCTAACACTACATTTTTAAACCTACCCCATACCTCTTCGACCCAATTGCCTATGCTCTCATTAGCCCATCTATCCTCCAATAGCTGTTTATATCTTACCCTAACTGCCTCCTCTTTTAGTTTATAAACCTTCACCTCTCTCTTCCCTGATGCTTCTATTCTCCTTGTATCCCATCTACCTTTTACTCTCAGTGTTACATATAAAATATTAAAACTAAAAGAAAAAAAGTAAAATAAAAGTAAATACAATATTACCAAGTGAGCAGGAGTCGCTGATGTTGCCGTAAGCAGTTCACTTCCTGTCAAATTCATGCCTTTACATCTCGGTAAGTAATGATCACAAATTTTTTTTTTTTTTTTTTTTGCTTAAAAGCACTTCAAAAAATATTCTTAGGATTTTGGAAAGAAAAAATAATTTTTTTTGGAATATTTTTTGACACAGAATGAGACTTTAGAATCAGAGGTCCTGACAGTGAAAGGGGGTAAAGTGGGGAAAATGGCCAGTGCATAAATTGTGCCAATGCAATTCCATAAGTTTTCCCCCAAAATTTGTCTTTTTGGCATCAATACTTTTGGAAAAAAGATTCTCTAAGATTTCTTATTTTTTTTCTTTTTTTTTTGGGGGGGGGGGGGCATTTTTGGACCCTGAACACAAGTATTCAATCGAGGGTCAGGAATCTCGAAGGATTAAATGAATATTTATTGAGTTTTGAACCATATAAAAATATATATCTTGTAGGGGGATCTATATGGTAGTGGGAGAAAATGTTGTAGAGGTGTTGTAAGGAAGTCTGGGGTGCCAGGGTAAATGATAATTAAAGACTTTAATTGAGTTATATATACAGTGGACCCCCGCATAACGATGGCATCGCATAGCGATTTTTCCGCATAACGATTACTTTTATCGCAAAATTTTTGCCCCGCATACCGATTAAAAACCCGCATACCGATTTTCGTCCGAGACGCGTCCAATGTGCCCTCACATGTGCCGGCCGTCCCATTGTTTACCAGCCAGCCTCCGCGGTAACATCCAAGCATACACTCGGAATATTTCGTATTATTACAGTGTTTTCGGTGGTGTTTCTGGAAAATAAGTGACCATGGGCCCCAAGAAAGCTTCTAGTGCCAACCCTGTGGTAAAAAGGGTGAGAATTAGTATGGAAATTAAGAAAGATTTTGAAGGGTTTGGGGCTAACCCTGAGAAGCCTATGCCAGTTGTGGAATCCATTGTGCCTACTTCAAAGATTAAGGAAATGTGTGCAGAGTGGTTTGAACTGCAAACCTTTATAGATGAAAATCACCCTGACACAGCTGTTGCAAGCCGTGCTTGTGACTATTTCAATGACAATGTTATGGCCCATTTTAGGAAAGTCTTGAAGAAACGGGAGGTACAGAGCTCTATGGACAGATTTGTTGTGCGACAGAGGTCCAGTGACTCTGAAGCTGGTCCTAGTGGCATTAAAAGAAGAAGGGAAGTAACCCCAGAAAAGGACTTGCTACCTCAAGTCCTAATGGAAGGGGATTCCCCTTCTAAACAGTAAGAAGATAATGCTCTCCCCTCCTCCCATCCCATCAATCATCACCAGATCTCAATAAAAGTAAGTGTCATGTAATTGTGCATGCCTTTTTCAGTTTGTGTGTATTAAAATTAACATTTCATGTGGTAAAAAAAATTTTTTTTCATACTTTTGGGCGTCTTGCACGGATTAATTTTATTTCCATTATTTCTTATGGGGAAAATTAATTCGCATAACGATTATTTCGCATAACGATGAGCCCTCTTGCACGGATTAAAATCGTTAACCGGGGGTCCACTGTACAATGATGTTTGGTAATATTATTTTAAGAAAGACACTAAGCACTGAGATTAGTTTGGAAGAATGTAATAATACATAAAAGGGATAAAAGGGTGGTGGGTAGACTTCTGCATGTGAATGTATTTTTAACATTTTCACTATCCAGACCCCCTGTCTGAAATTTCTTCTCAGTATCCAAAAATTACCCACCCCCCTTCCTCTCTCCCTCAAAAAAAAAAAAAATCTTAAGAAATCGTACAGAATCTATTTCCAAAGGTAATAACATCAAAAGTATGAAATTTGATAGAAAGCTTATGGAATTATGCAGGCGCAAAGTTAGTGGTCTGACGCAATTAGCACAATGGCAATTTTGCCCACTCTGAGTCCTATTTTAGGCCAATTCCATTGTTCCAGACCACAAAATTCTTAGCAATTTTACTAGCATGCCTTCCATTTCATTGTCTAAGCACAAGAAACTGCCCATTCAACTATTTCAACTACCAATAAAGTGATCAGAATTCAGTAATTTAGCGAATTTCAGACAAAATTAAAAAATGCCAATTTAAAAAGAGTCCATAAACAATGTAAACATTCCTGGGGGCACTAAAACAACATTTCCTGTCTTCATTAGTCACATCTCCAGACCTCTCCTATATTATACTTACTTTCCATTTTGAATTCTTATTCACACAAAAATAAAAGATTTACATACTCTAGTTCTCGGATAATAATATATAACCAGGAAAGATTGTTCATGATTCACAGCATCTCAATAACTGAATCAGACCTATATAAAATCCATGTAACAGATTTCTGGGGTAATTTTGTTTGTTTATGTGTGTACTCATGAATACTTACCTATATGTGGTTGCAGACACTGAGTCAGTTCCTGGCTGCACCTCTTCGCTATTCACTACGAAGTCTACTCTCTTCTAGCTCCAAGAGCTACTAGGTCCTCTCTCTCCCTACTCCATGAGCTTTATCATACCTTGTCTTAAAGCCATGTATGGTTCCTGCCTCTACTACATCACTTGTTTGACTATTCCACTTCCTGACAACTCTATGACTGAAGAAATATTTCCTAACATCCCTTTGACTCATCTTAGTCTTCAACTTCCAACTGTGATCCCTTGTTTCTGTGTCCCCTCTCTGGAACATCCTGTCACTGTCCGTCTTATCTATTCCACGCAGTATTTTGTATGTCGTTATCATGTCTCCCTTAACTTCCTGTCCTCCAGTGTCATTAGGCTGATTTCTCCAAAGCTTTCTTCATAGGACATTTCCCTTAGTTCTGGAACTAGCCTTGTTGCAAACCTTAGCACTTTCTTTAATTTCTTGATGTGCTTGACCAGGTGTGGGTTCCAAACTGGTGCTGTATACTCCAGAGTGCAGGAATGGATTAATGGATTTTCAATTAATTTAAATGAGGAAAATTGATTTGATATACGAGCAAATTGAGATATGAGCTAGGTCACGGAAAGGAGTAAACTCATAAGTCAAGGTTCCGCTGTAATAATAATACGTAAAGAAATTATGTAGAAATACAGCATTTACCTTGGAGAAGAGATGCTGGGCACATTGGCGTATGCTGTCAGTTCATTTCGTTTAGTCTTTCTTCAGAATGTTTCAGAGATGACTTACGCAAGCGTCATTATATAGCTCCAACTCATGACTGTTTGAAACTTTCTCAGGGTGATATTCACTTAATCCTATGTACACTTAACTGCTACACTCTTAATGATGCACTTTGCCACTTAACTGCTACAATTTTTATTTTAATGTTACTTCACTATTCACTGATTTTTGGCCTTATCTCCATGCCTGTCACACTTTCATCTGCAGGGTGTTTCAATAAAAAACTGTCCATGTTTATCAACAATTTCCTGCTTTAAATCCATGGTAATCATCCTTTTCTTCTTCTCGGCACTCTGCTGTGGGCCTGCTTTCTTAGGACCCATGGTTTGAAACATGAAATTTCATGAAATAACTGTACGAAATGAAAGAAAAACACAAGAATTCCTTCACCAGCGAGGTAAGCTCCATGAACTGCTGAGCTTTGTTGTGATATGCACTGCCATCTCCTAGTGGCATGCTCAAACTAACTTATTATGTACGTAGTATGTACATATTATTATTATAATTATTATTGCAGTAAGTAAACAAGTTTATTCAGGCATACACAAATACATTTACATAGATTATCATACGTAGTAGCAGCATATGTGCAGAGAACCTAGGACAACCCAAAGAAGTCAGAGTGACTTGTTTCCTTTGGGGTATTACGTATTATTATACATATTTCTTTCTTTCAACACACCGGCCATATCCCACCGAGGCGGGGTGGCCAAAAAGGAAAAACAAAAGTTTCTCCTTTTACATTTAGTAATATATACAGGAGAAAACGTTACTAGCCCCTTACTCCTGGCATTTTAGTCGCCTCTTACAACACTCATGGCTTACGGAGGAAGAATTCTGTTCCACTTCCCCATGGAGATAAGAGGAAATAAACAAGAATAAGAACTAGAAAGAAAATAGAAGAAAACCCAGAGGGGTGTGTATATATGTTCTTGTACATGTATGTGTAGTGTGACCTAAGTGTAAGTAGAAGTAGCAAGATGTACCTGAAATCTTGCATGTTCATGGGACAGAAAAAAGGACACCAGCAATCCTACCATCATGTAAAACAATTACAGGCTTTCGTTTTACACTCACTTGGCAGGACGGTAGTACCTCCCTGGGCGGTTGCTGTCAACCAACCTACTACCTATGTATTATTATATGTATTATTATATTATTATTATTATTATTATTATTATTATTATTATATGTATTATTATTATTAATTAGTACTACGTACATATTCCTATAATAATAACTCTTGCTTACCATTTTGAATTTTTATTCACACAAAAAATAGAAGATTTACAGATATGCAAACTACTGCATTATTGTAATAATTGTATAAACAATGTTAACCCATTGATGACTACATATTAGACTGGCTAGTTGGACACACACTGGACAGTGACGTGATTTGTTTACTCTGAAACATCGACAAAAATCAAACATAATTGCTACTTTGAGCTCTATTTCAAGGTACTTTTCATTGTGAAAGCAATCAAAATCATATCTATTTCTGTAAAGATATATTATTCTGTAAAGATATATTCCATTCTATCAAATGAGACCAAAAAAAACGAGAATACAGCCATAAAATCAATATGAAAATATACCGCTAAGGGGCAGTTAATGGCTGAGAAGTGAACTCCGTTATTTATGGTCCGATTTCTTTCAAGTTTGGTGCACGTTAAGAAACATCTTTCCATCATACATTGCCCAAGTTTCAATAAGATAGTCCAACAAACAAATGAGATCCAATTCCTTAGATCAAGAGCAAGAGCCCCTCACCAGCGTCAAGGAACCTCCCTTGAGGCTCGCTCGCATCTAGAAATTTCCCTCATGTCTGGAAGCAAAAAATCTACCGATCGACTGCTCGTATCTGGAAAAACTTGCACTTGGATGCACTCGTTAGTAGAGGTTACACTACATAAAAAACTGAAGTAAGATTTGCACAATTAACTGCAATATAAATCTCTGTAAAATATAACACATGAACTCTATGAAGTAAAAAGTACACAATGAAAGAGTACATAAAAAATAAAGATAATTAAAGTTACTAACTGATAAATAAAAGTCTGTACAGTGATACCTCGTATATCCGGCCTGCCATTATCCGAACCTCACCAATATCTGCACAGGCCCTGGGAAAGGGCAAAATTCTAAAATTATTACTGAAACATCTGAACAGCCATTTGGATATGGCAGAAGGCTGAATCAAACTTGGCACACACCTCAGTGTAACAGTTGGCCACTAGGAGCCGCACTCTTCACCACCCCTGCCACCCAAAGTCGACCCTCTCTGATATCAAGAAGGCTCGTGATAAAATTATGGCCTACACAAATGAGTTCTTTGCCACCTCAAAAACTGGAAAAAGTGCTGAAAGGAAAGTGATGAAGCCACAGAGCTTGGAATTCGATCAGTGCATGATGAAGTGATACCTACAACAACATGGTAATGGTATGATGGTTCGTGGTGCCAAACTTAAAATGGCTGCAAAAAAGTTCAGCAAGCAGATTGGCCTATCAGACTTTAAGGAATCTGCAGAGACTGTAGAATCAGTGTTGCACCTGGAAAATTCCAAAAGTGACAACAACGACGACTTAATGCCTCCAAGACCAAAAACTTCAGCAGCAAGGGCAGGTGTCGAAACACTTTTGGAATATTTTCAGTATCCACTGTCCACAGCTCATTTGAAAAGTTATTGTCCTGTGGCCCGTGAAATCCGAGAGGCTGTTATTCGAGCCCAGGGTGTCTGGACCCACTACCATATGACGTTGGACTCGTTTTTTAAACCTACAATGCTGTCGGCGATGACAATATGATGGTATGGATGCGCATTTTTTCCCCCCCATGTACCCAGAAACTACATGTTTCCGAACCGGTCTCAGACCATATAGTTTGGATATGAGAGGTATCACTGTACATATAATAAATAAGATTAACAATAGCACTATAAACTGCACTAAGTCTAATGGTACAGCAAATTAAGTAGAGAACACAATACTGTATACAATTGTTAAAAAGAAAAATATACAATACACAGTTCTAAAACATTAGGTCAAAATATTATTTGTAAAAATCAATGTAAGAGATAATGAATTTACAATTAAGTTTGGAAAATTAACACTAATAAAAGAAGAGTCCTTAAACTTTCACTGTCCAGACCCAGAAATTAATGTTACTATTATTTTTTTTTTTTAATCTTTTGAAATGGTAGAGAATTTTTTTCTGAAGGTACTGACACAAAAACTACAAAATTAGATGGAAAAATTACAGAATTACGCAGGTGTAAATTTAGCGGTCTCAAGGAAGTTACATATCAACAATTTTGCCTACTCTGAGTCTTCATTTTATGCCAATTCCACTGTTCCATTCAATCAAATGTTTAGCTATTTCACTAGTATACCTTCCAGTCTATCAATTAACCTTCTCACTGTTGTGACCCCTCCTAGCGAACTTGCTCTCAGTGTCGAAGAATTAAAAAAAAAAAAAAAAATTCTCATGAAATGATAATCTTTTCCTGATGGTACTGAAACCAAAAGTATAAAATTTAATGGAACACTTATGGAATTATGCTCTCGCGAAGTCAGCGGTCTTGGTGATATTTATGCATCGGCGCTTTCACCCACTTTGAGCCCAATTTTTGGCCAATTCCATTCTTCCAATCGACCAAATTCATAGTTATTTTGTGACAACTCTTTTTGTTCTTTCAACTGAGTGCAAGAAACTGCCCATTTACCTATTTCAACTACCCAATAAAGTGATCAGGAATTGGTAATTTGGTCAATTTCATACAAAATTCAAGGAAGGCTAATTACAAAATAGGGTCCACAATAAACAATGCAAACATTCCTAGCACTAAAATAACATTTTCTACATTCATCAGTCATGTCTCCAGGCCCCTCTTATATTATGCTTGCTGTCATTTTGAATTTTTATTCACAAAAAAATAGAAGATTTACTGTTATGTAGACTACTGCATTCTTGTAAAAATGGTATAAATAATATCAACGCATTTGTGAAAGCATATCAAACCCACCAGTTGACGTGTATTGGACGCGTATCGTGATTTGTTTACTCTTGAACATCGGCAAAAATCAAACATTTCTGCTACTTTGGGCTTAATTTCAATGTACTTTTAGTCTGTAAAGCATTCAAAATCATCTCTACTTCTGTAATATATCTTCAATTCTATCAAATGAGACCAAGAAAACGAGAATGCAATCATAAATACCACAGGAAAATACACCGCAAATTTGCTGTTTTAAACCAAAAACACAGTCGGGTTTTTTTCTCATGCACTGCGTGCTGCAGAATTTTTTCTATACTGCGCACACTGACTACTCAGACCCATTCTCTCATAAGTAGGCCTACCAGCTACCTCCTGCAAGACTGAAAGCCACTAGAATTTTGGTGTAGTATTACAGGACCAACACTGGCTTGCAAGCCGTAATATTGTGACTAACAGTGTAAGGGTTAAGCACAAGAAACTACCTATTTACCTATTGCAATTACTCTCTAAGTTGCACAAAAGCTGGTAATTTTTCCCAATTTTACACAAAAATAAAAACATAATACCAAATTAGAAATAGTAAAAAAAAAAAAAAGTAGGTATTCTTGGCACTAAAACAACATTTCTTCTGTTCATTAATCATGTTTCCAGGCCTCTCTTATATTAGACTTGTCTGCCATTTGAATTTATAATCATACAAAAATAAAATATACCCAGCAATGATTGGTCCTAGTTTAGGGTGTTGCAATAATTGTATCAGATTTATTAAAAACCAATAAAAAAGACTAGGGGTATAGTGGGGCCTTACGCATCCTCAGGAAAATCAGCAAAATTGAACACAGCCTCTCCCCACTTAGCGATGTACTCGTTTACTGATGACTCAGACTTACGATGGGCTCTCTGACCAGTAGGCATACTTAAATAATGAATATTAGAGCTGATTTCCTCTATCCTTTTTATTACAATATACAGTGTACTACTGTATAAACATTTAAAAATATACCAAAAATGTTATAAATGGTGCAAAGGTGACATTAAAACAATATTAAAGATGGCTGACACAAACCCACTACCAATATAGTATGCTCCTTGCTTAGCAACAATTTCATTTACCGACATGGTCTTAGGAACAGAACTCCATTGTTAAGTGAGGAGAGACTGTATTTCCACTGCACTGAGCTCAATTTCAATCATCTCAATTTCAGTAATATGTATTTCATTCTATCAAATTACACCAAAACTAATACAACTATAAAAACCTTCTGAGGAAACACCTCAATATTGCTATTTTCAACCATATACATGGTCAGAGTTTTTATTATTCCATCATGAACCTTATGGGGCAGGATTTTTTTAATACTGTGCACACTGACTGCATAGACCCATTCTCTCATATCTAGGCAAAAAATTTACTGCTCACAGTTTATCTGAGTCCTAGGTAGTAGGGATGTAGTATTACTGAACTGTCAAGTGAGTGTAAAATGGTAGCCAGTAGTTGCTTTATATGATGATAGGGTTGCTGTTGTCTTTTTTTCTGTTTTATAAACATGCGGTATGTCTTGCTACTTCTACTTACACTTAGGTCACACTACACATGCATGTACAAGCATATATATACACACCCCTCTGGGTTTTCTTCTATTTTCTTACAAGTAGAAATCACACTCATTCTCCCTCTTGCTTGTACAGTATTTCTCCTTTCACAAGTATTTTCTCTTGAAGATTCACAGGATTATTTTTTCTCCTAATCCTTCTCTTCAGCTTATATTACGAATGATATAAAGGAGCCTTAGAATGATCCAACTGGAAATGTAGTCAACAATGACATATGATTTGCATTCATAAAGTGTTTTAAAGCTTTTTTCAAATTAAAAAGTGAAAATCTGCATTTAGTTTCGGCCTAAATCTTGGTTACATACCTCAAATTTAGAGGCCTATCACTGTTAATGATAAAACTGAAATCTTTTTCTCCTGTCAAGGAGAATTATGTCAGCGAAAAAGCTTCTAACTAATTTCCCGAGGGGTTAAACTCCGTTCATTTTTCTTTTTTATAGTGTATAAAACATATTACATTTTCAATGTAAAGCTGAAGATCTATTCTTCTAAAATTACTATTTACAGGTTCATAACCACCTTTGCAGCTTCAATGCAAAATTCTGATTTAAGATATATAAGTAAAATTAGATAAAAATAAAAAACACAACAACAACCCAAACAAAAAATCTTTTTATATAAACTATAATCATATTCTCATGTCTAAGCTGCAAATACCCAAAGCCTTTTTATTAACCTATCAAACCCTCCCTCACCCCCAAAATATTCTGATCAACTTTTATCACCAACCTTAACCCTTTGACTGTCGCGGCCGTATATATACGTCTTACGAGGTACCGTGTTTGAAGTATATACAGTATACTCATAAATTCTAGCGGCTTCAAATCAAGCAGGAGAAAGCTGGTAGGCCCACATGTGAGAGAATGGGTCTGTGCGGTCAGTGTGCACCATATAAAAAAATCCTGGAGCACGCAGTGCATAATGAGAAAAAAAAAACTCCGACCGTTTTTTTTAATTAAAATGCCGACTTTGTGGTCTATTTTCGTATAGTATTTATGGTTGTATTCTCGTTTTCTTGGTCTCATTTGATAGAATGGAAAACATATTATAGAAGTAGAGGTGATTTTGATTGATTTTACTATAAAAAAAAACCTATAAATGGAGCTCAAAGTAGGGGAAATGTTTGATTTTTGCCAATGTTCAAAAGTAAACAAATGATGCCATTGTCCAATAAATGTCCAACTAGCCATTCTAATATGCAGTCATGAATGGGTTGATGTTATTTATACAATTATTACAGTATTGCAGTAGTCTGCATAATAGTAAGTCTTCTATTTTTTGTTTGGATAAAAATTCAAAATAGAAAGCAAGAGTAATATCAGAGGGGCCTGGAGACATGACTGATGAGCAAAGAAAATGTTATTTTAGAGCCAGGAATGTCTGCATTGTTCATTCTGGACCTTATTTTGAAATTGTCATATTTTTTAGTTTTCGTGAAATTGGCCAAATTGCAAATTTCTGACCACATTATTAGGTAGTTGAAATCGGTAAATGGGCAGTTTCTTGTACTCAATCGATAGAAAAAATGGAGTTCTAAAGAAATTGCTATGAGTTTGGGCGACTGGAACAATGGAATTAGCCGAAAATAGGGCTCAAAGTGGGCGAAATCGCCGATTTGTAAACAGCGCCGAGGTCACTAACTTCGCGAGAGCATAATTCCGTCAGTTTTCCATCAAATTTCGTTTTTTTTGGTGTCATTACAACCGGGAAAAGATTCTCTATCATTTCATAAGAAAAAATAATTTTTTTTTTTTAAATTTTGCGACACCAGGAGACACCTCAGGATTGGGGGTTACGACAGTCAAAGGGTTAAAAAAAGTATCCCCTGCTCTGAACCTTCAATGAGACACCCTAAATGTCGACAAAATGGGTATAAATCATACAGATCCCATAAACACAATATAAGAATAAAACCCCACAGACTTAAGTCTAAATCTCGCCCTCACTATGTTAATCACATAACCCAAAAGAGCCCCGATACCTCTCACTAATAAAGCAAAAACTTTTAATTTCAACTACCCAATAACATGGTCAGAAATTTGCAATACGAAAATTAAAAAATACGACAATTTCAAAATAAGGTCCAGAATGAACAATGCAGACATTCCTGGTTCTCATTTTCTTTGTTCATCAGTCATGTCTCCAGGTCCCTGTGATATTACTCTTGCTTTTTATTTTGAAATTTTATTCAAACAAAAAATAGAAGATTTACTGTTATGCAGACTACTGCAATAAATAATTGTAAAAATTACATCAACCCATTCATGACTGCGTATTAGAATGGCTATTTGGACATTTATTGGACAATGACATCATTTGTTCACTTTTGAACATCGGCAAAAATCAAACATTTCCTGTACTTTGTGCTCCATTTCCAGGTTCTTTTTATAGTAAAATTAATCAAAATCACCTCCATTTCTATAATATAGTTTCCATTCTATCAAATGTACAACCACAAATACTATACGAAAATAGACCACAAAGTCGGCATTTTAATTAAAAAAAACGGTCGGAGTTTTTTTTTTCTCATTATGCACTGCGTGCTCCAGGATTTTTTTTTATGGGTGCACACTGACTTCTCTCACATGTGGGCCTACTAATTTGAAGCCGCTACGTCAAACACGGTACAGTATATATACGCTCAAAAATCACATCTACCTCTCACTAATAAAGCAAAAATTTTAAATAGAGTCCTCAAACATATCATGTAAGGCTCTGGAAACACTACTCAGGCTAAAACTCATCTGCCTCTCACAGCCCCAATCCTCAATACTACCATACCTCTTAATATCATTCTTGTTCTTATTTATTTCCTCTTATCTCCATGGGAAATTGGAACAGAATTCTTCCATAAGCCATGCATGTCGTAGGAGGTGATTAACATCCCAGGAGCAAGGGGATAGTAACCCTTCTCCTGTATACATTACTAAAGTTAAAAAGAGAAACTTTCATTTTCTTTTTGGGCCACCCTGCCTCGGTGGGATATGGCCGGTTTGTTGAAAGAAGAAGCAGTTTATCTGAGTGAGCTGAGCTCATGACACAGAACTAAGTGATAGCCACTGAAAGGGTTAAACAATACAAATAAATATAAAATTATACTGAACAATACAGTACTACTAATACATAATAATTGTGCAACTGTTACTAAACTAGAAAATTGAAGTGGAGAGTTAATAGAGAAGATGTGAAGGTAGGAAATCGATTCTCTGTTCTCCAAGACGAGTGTACTTCAGTGGTTAGTGAGGTTGAACGTGCCACTGATTCCCCTGCTAATCAAGGTAAGAATATTTTAATAGTAGGCGATTCTCAGGTAAGATATATGGACCGTGCATTTTGTAGTAGACAGAAAGGTCAGACAGAGTGTATGCCTTCCTGGAGCTGGTGTTGGTGACATAGTCAGCAGGTTAGATAATATTATGGTAGGTAATGGGAACAAGCCCATTATCTGTCTTAGTGCTGGGGGTAATGACATTGGGAAGGGCAGGAGAGAGGAGCTGCTGGATAAGTACAGGTTAGCCATAGAAGTAGTTAGGTCTAAGGGAGGGATCCTAGTTATATGTAGCATCTTGCCTAGAAAGGGAGTGGGCAATGAATGGATGTCTAGGGCAATTGGTATAAATTGCTGGCTAGACAGGTACTGCAATGAACTTGCAATCCCATTCATTGATAACTGGGACCTATTCTTTGGCAAATGTGATATGTATGCAAGGGATGGGGTTCATCTCTCTGGGGATGGAGTGGTTGCATTAGCCAATTCAATTGAGAGGGTAATTGATGACTTGCCTAGTAATTTAAACTGATAGATTATAGAGGTATGGGTGTTTGTGGGAGACAATCAGGCTGCAGCATTAGGGTTAAAAACAGCAGTTATTACCGAGATACCTCAGGGATATGTTTAAAAGACAATACTCAAAATAAAGTTGCTAGTAATGGCAAATCAATTGATCAACAAATAAAGAGAGATGGTAGAGAGCAACGAGTGACTAGCTCCCTTAAGGTTTACTATACAAATAGTAGGAGTCTAAGAAATAAGATAGATGAGCTAAGATTACTTGCAAATGTAGGTAATATAGATATTATTGGTATAAGATAGAGAAATGCCATCTGAATGCAACGTACAGGGTTATAAACTGTTCCACACTGATAGGGTCAACAGGAAGGGTGGTGGAGTGGCGATGTATGTCAGAAAAAATTTAAATTGTTGTCTTAGACATGATATAAGATTAGAAACATTGAACACAGAATCTGTTTGGCTACAGTTTCTCGAGGGACATGACAAATTAATTTAGGGTGTGATTTATAGGCCCCAAACCTTGATAGGGAGTGCAGTAAGCTGTTATGGGACGAAATTCATAAGGCACCAAGATAAGAAAATGTTGTGATAATGGGAATTTTAACTTTAGACAAATTGATTGGAACAATATAACAGGAAATCTTGAGTCTAGTGACTTTCTTGATACGGTTCAGGATTGCTTTTTAGAACAGGTTGTGACAGAACCAACTAGAGGAAACAATCTGCTTGACTTGGTTCTTGACAACAAAGAGTCACTAATTAATAATCTTGAGGTTAATGATGAGTTTGGGGAAAGTGATCACAAATCACTTAGTTTCAATATATCATGGAGTTACCCAGATAACTGCAATCAAATCTGTCCCAGATTTTCACTTGGCTGACTTCATGGGACTGAAAAATTACCTGGGTGGGCTAAATTGGGATGTCCTGACTATGGGTCAGGTAGGTGATCTTGGTTGCCAATATGAAACTGTGGCCAGAATGTGTAGACAAAAGGGATTTTGAAGGGTTTGAGGCTAACCCTGAGAATCCTGTGCCAGTTGAGGAATCCACGAGCAAGAGGCCAGACCTTTTTACTACAAAGATAAAGGAAATCTGAGCATAGTTCTAGCTGCCCAGACAACTTTTATTCCGAGTAGGGAAATTAGATCTAACAAAAATGATCCCAAATAGATGAACAATAGATTAAAACATCTCACTGGTCAAAAGAGAGGCATATATAGGCATATCAAAGGAGGGGATGGGCAGTTAAGAAATCAATATATTCAATTAAAGAGAGAAATAAGGAAAGGAATAAGAAAAGCAAAAAGGGATTATGAGGCTAAGGTCGCAAGGGATTTAAAGACTAACCCAAATGAGTTCTTTCAGGTATACAGAGGTAAGATTAAGGACAAGATTGGCCCACTTAAGAGTAACTCTGGTCACATCACTGACAGTGATAAGGATATGTGTGAAATTCTCAGTACCTACCTCCTCTCAGCTTTCACCCAGGAAAATACTAGCGATATTCCTGAAATAATAGATTATGTAGAACAGGATAATAAACTATGTACGGTTGCAGTAACTAGTGACATGGTCCTCAGACAAATAGAGAAACTAAAGCCTAACAAATCCCCAGGTCCTGATGAACTGTTTGCAAGGGTGCTAAAGGAATGTAAAGAGGAACTTAGCATACCTTTGGTTAATCTTCTTAATATATCACTACAAACTGGCATAGTGCCTGGTAAGTGGAAAATGGCAAATGTAATACCTATTTACAAGGCAGGTGACAGGTCCTTGGCTTCGAACTATAGACCAATAAGCCTTACCTCCACAGTGGTTAAATTTATGGAATCAATAATTGCCAAAGCAATTTGTAGCCATCTTGACAGGCACAGATTGATTAATGAATCTCAACACGGGTTTACAAAGGGGTGTTCCTGTCTTACGAATTTACTAACTTTTTTCACTAAGGTGTTTGAAGAGGTAGATAATGGTAATGAATATGATATTGTGTATATGGACTTCAGAAAGGCTTTCGATACAGTTCCACACCAGAGGCTATTGAGGAAACTTAAGGCGCACAGAATAGGAGAATTTTTTTCCTGGGTAGAGGCATGGCTGACAAATAGACAGCAGAGAGTTTGCATAAATGGGCAGAAATCAGAATGGGGACACGTCACAAGCGGTGTTCCTCAGGGGTCAGTGTTGGGCCCGTTGTTGTTCACAATTTACATAAACGATATAGATGAGGGAATAAATAGCGACATAAGCAAATTTGCTGACACCAAAATAGGTCGTTCAATTCATTCTAATGAGGACACTAGAGCACTCCAGGATGAATTGAATAGACTAATGCAATGGTCGGAGAAGTGGCAGATGCAGTTTAACCCTTTCAGGGTCCGTCCCGTAGATCTACGGCTTTACGTTCAGGGTCCAAACTGTAGATCTACGTCATGAGCTCAGCTCACTCTGATAAACTGTGAGTGGTACATTTGGGCATAGATATGAGAGAATACATCTATGTGGTATGTGTGCACCACATAAAACAAGTCCTGCAGTACACTGTGTATAATGAGAGAAAAAACTGAAATCATGATTTTTCGATTAAAACAGCGACTTTGCAGTTTTTTTTCGCATGTTTTTTATAGTTGTATTTGCGATTTCTTGGTCTCATGATAGAAAGGATGACATATTACAGAAATAGAGATGATTTTGATTGGTTTTAGCACTGGAAACGGCTTGAAACTGAGTTCAAAGTAGCGGAAATGTTAAATTTTTGCCGATATTCAAGAGTAAACAAACGACCTTACATGTCTAATACACGCCAGCTGGTGGGTCTAATATACACTCACAAATATGGTGATGATATTTATACAATTATTACAGTATTGCATAACAGTAAATCTTCTGTTTTTTGGTGTGAATAAAAATTCATTATGCGAATAAAAAATCAAAATGGAATTTATTTGTAAAGCCTCAAAACGTAACTAATGAACAGAGGAAATGTTAGTTTAGTTAAAGAAATACCTACATTGTTTATTCTGGACCCTATTTTGAAATTGGAATATTTTGAACTTTGTGTTAAATTGGCCAAATTAACAATTTCCGATCACTTTATTTTGTAGTTGAAACAGTTGACTTGGCAATTTCTTGTGCTCAATCAATAGAATAGAAGTAATACTCGTGAAATAGCTAAGAATTTGGTTGGCTGGAATAATGTAATTGACCTAAAATGGGAGTCAAAGTCGACAAAATCGCCGATTCGTAAATATCGTTGACACATCAAAATTAGCGAGAGCATAATTTCGTCAATTTTCCATCAAATTTCATACTTTTTGTTTTATTACCTTCACAAAAAGATTCTCTACCATTTCATAAGAAAAAATAATTTTTTTTTTTTTTTTAAATTCTTGGACACTGGGGTACCACTTCAGATTTGGGCCTTGGACCCTGAAGGGGTTTATATTGACAAATGCAAAGTTCTAAATCTTCTTTTTCTTTTTTCAACAAACCGGCCGTATCCCACGGAGGCAGGGTGGCCCAAAAAGAAAAACAAAAGTATCTCTTTTTAAATTTAGTAATTTATACGGGAGAAGGGGTTACTAGCCCCTTGCTCCCGGCATTTTAGTCGCCTCTTACAACACACATGGCTTACGGAGGAAGAATTCTGTTCCACTTCCCCATGGAGATAAGAGGAAATAAACAAGAACAAGAAAGAAAATAGAAGAAAACTCAGAGGGGTATGTATATAGAACAGTGGAACCTCAAAAATCGAAATGCTCCCAACACGACCAATTATGTAAGTGTATTTTTCTAAGTGCTTTTATAAGTGTATTTTTGAGGGTCTGAAATGGACTAATCTAATTTACATTATTCCTGATGGAAATAAATTCATTCGGTACAGGCACTCGAACAGCCTTCTGGACCGAAGAAAGTTCGATATTTGAGGTTCCACTGTATATGCTTGTACATGTATGTGTAGTGTGCCCTAAGTGTAAGTAGAAGTAGCAAGACGTACCTGAAATTCTACATGTTTATGAGACAGAAAAAAGACACCGACAATCCTACCATCATGTAAAACAATTACAGGCTTCTGTTTTACACTCACTTGGCAGGACGGTAGTACCTCCCTGGGTGGTTGCTGTCTACCAACCTACTACCTAGGAATGCTCTAAATTATTATTACTTTTTTATTATTACACTGGCCGATTCCCACCAAGGCAGGGTGGCCCGAAAAAGAAAAACTTTCACCATCATTCACTCCATCACTGTCTTGCCAGAAGGGTGCTTTACACTACAGTTTTTAAACTACAACATTAACACCCCTCCTTCAGAGTGCAGGCACTGTACTTCCCATCTCCAGGACTCAAGTCCAGCCTGCCGGTTTCCCTGAACCCCTTCATAAATGTTACTTTGCTCACACTCCAACAGCACGTCAAGTATTAAAAACCATTTGTCTCCATTCACTCCTATCAAACACGCTCACGCATGCCTGCTGGAAGTCCAAGCCCCTCGCACACAAAACCTCCTTTACCCCCTCTCTCCAACCTTTCCTAGGCTGACCCCTACCCTGCCTTCCTTCCACTACAGACTGATACACTCTTGAAGTCATTCTGTTTCGCTCCATTCTCTCTACATGTTCGAACCACCTCAACAACCCTTCCTCAACCCTCTGGACAACAGTTTTGGTAATCCTGCACCTCCTCCTAACTTCCAAACTACGAATTCTCTGCATTATATTCACACCACACATTGCTCTCAGACATGACATCTCCACTGCCTCCAGCCTTCTCCTCGCTGCAACATTCATCACCCATGCTTCACACCCATATAAGAGCGTTGGTAAAACTATACTCTCATACATTCCCCTCTTTGCCTCCAAGGACAAATTTCTTTGTCTCCACAGACTCCTAAGTGCACCACTCACTCTTTTCCCCTCATCAATTCTATGATTCACCTCATCTTTCATAGACCCATCCGCTGACACGTCCACTCCCAAATATCTGAATACATTCACCTCCTCCATACTCTCTCCCTCCAATCTGATATTCAATCTTTCATCACCTAATCTTTTTGTTATCCTCATAACCTTACTCTTTCCTGTATTCACCTTTAATTTTCTTCTTTTGCACACCCTACCAAATTCATCCACCAATCTCTGCAACTTCTCTTCAGAATCTCCCAAGAGCACAGTGTCATCAGCAAAGAGCAGCTGTGACAACTCCCACTTTGTGTGTGATTCTTTATCTTTTAACTCCACACCTCTTGCCAAGACCCTCGCATTTACTTCTCTTACAACCCCATCTATAAATATATTAAACAACCACGGTGACATCACACATCCTTGTCTAAGGCCTACTTTTACTGGGAAATAATTTCCCTCTTTCCTACATACTCTAACTTGAGCCTCACTATCTTCGTAAAAACTCTTCACTGCTTTCAGTAACCTACCTCCTACACCATACACTTGCAACATCTGCCACATTGCCCCCCCTATCCACCCTGTCATATGCCTTTTCCAAATCCATAAATGCCACAAAGACCTCTTTAGCCTTATCTAAATACTGTTCACTTATATGTTTCACTGTAAACACCTGGTCCACACCCCCCCCACCTTTCCTAAAGCCTCCTTGTTCATCTGCTATCCTATTCTCCGTCTTACTCTTAATTATTTCAATAATAACTCTACCATACACTTTACCAGGTATACTCAGCAGACTTATCCCCCTATAATTTTTGCACTCTCTTTTATCCCCTTTGCCTTTATACAAAGGAACTATGCATGCTCTCTGCCAATCCCTAGGTACCTTACCCTCTTCCATACATTTATTAAATAATTGCACCAACCACTCCAAAACTATATCCCCACCTGCTTTTAACATTTCTATCTTTATCCCATCAATCCCGGCTGCCTTACCCCCTTTCATTTTACCTACTGCCTCACGAACTTCCCCCACACTCACAACTGGCTCTTCCTCACTCCTACAAGGCGTTATTCCTCCTTGTCCTATACACGAAATCACAGCTTCCCTATCTTCATCAACATTTAACAATTCCTCAAAATATTCCCTCCATCATCCCAATACCTCTAACTCTCCATTTAATAACTCTCCTCTCCTATTTTTAACTGACAAATCCATTTGTTCTCTAGGCTTTCTTAACTTGTTAATCTCACTCCAAAACTTTTTCTTATTTTCAACAAAATTTGTTGATAACATCTCACCCACTCTCTCATTTGCTCTCTTTTTACATTGCTTCACCACTCTCTTAACCTCTCTCTTTTTCTCCATATACTCTTCCCTCCTTGCATCACTTCTACTTTGTAAAAACTTCTCATATGCTAACTTTTTCTCCATTACTACTCTCTTTACATCATCATTCCACCAATCGCTCCTCTTCCCTCCCGCACCCACTTTCCTGTAACCACAAACTTCTGCTGAACACTCTAACACTACATTTTTAATCCTACCCCATACCTCTTCGACCCATTTCCTGTCTCTCATTAGCCCATCTATCCTCCAATAGCTGTTTATATCTTACCCTAACTGCCTCCTCTTTCAGTTTATAAACCTTCACCTCTCTCTTCCCTGATGCTTCTATTCTCCTTGTATCCCATCTATCTTTTATTCTTAGTGTAGCTACAACTAGAAAGTGATCTGATATATCTGTGGCACCTCTATAAACATGTACATCCTGAAGTCTACTCAACAGTCTTTTATCTACCAATACATAATCCAACAAACTACTGTCATTTCGCCCTACATCATATCTTGTATACTTATTTATCCTCTTTTTCTTAAAATATGTATTACCTATAACTAAACCCCTTTCATTACAAAGTTCAATCAAAGGGCTCCCATTATCATTTACACCTGGCACCCCAAACTTACCTACCACACCCTCTCTAAAAGTTTCTCCTACTTTAGCATTCAGATGCCCTACCACAATGACTCTCACTTGGTTAAAAGGCTCCTATACATTCACTTAACATCTCCCAAAATCTCTCTCTCTCTCCTCTACATTCCTCTCTTCTCCAGGTGCATACACGCTTATTATGACCCACTTTTCGCATCCAACCTTTACTTTAATCCACATAATTCTTGAATTTACACATTCATATTCTCTTTTCTTCTTCCATAACTGATCCTTCAACATTACTGCTACCCCTTCCTTTGCTCTAACTCTCTCAGATACTCCAGATTTAATCCCATTTATTTCCCCCCACCAAAACTCCCCTACCCCCTTCAGCTTTGTTTTGCTTAGGGCCAGGACATCCAACTTCTTTTCATTCATAACATCAGCAATCATCTGATTCTTGTCATCCACACTACATCCACGCACATTCAAGCATCCCAGTTTTATAAAGTTTTTCTTCTTCTCTTTTTTAGTAAATGTCTACAGGAGAAGGGGTTACCAGCCCATTGCTCCCGGCATTTTAGTCGCCTCATACGACACGCGTGGCTTATGGAGGAAAGATTCTTTTCCACTTCCCCATGGGCAATAGAAGAAATAAGGAAGAACAAGAGCTATTTAGAAAAAGGAGAAAAACCTAGATGTATGTATATATATATGCATGAGCGTGTCTGTGAAGTGTGACCAAAGTGTAAGTAGGAGTAGCAAGATATCCCTGTTATCTAGCATGTTTATGAGACAGATGTTGGAATTAAATAACCATGCCACATATAAACTAAATAATGTAGATCTTATTACTACTGACTGCAAAAAGGATTTAGGAGTTCTGGTTAGCAGTAATCTAAAACCAAGACAACAGTGCATTAGTGTTTGCAATAAAGCTAACAGAATTCTTGGCTTCATATCTAGAAGCATAAATAATATAAGTCCTCAGGTTGTTCTTCAACTCTATATAACCTTGGTTAGGCCTCATTTAGACTATGCTGCTCAGTTCTGGTCACCGTACTACAGAATGGATA
Source organism: Cherax quadricarinatus (assembly GCF_038502225.1). Classification (NCBI taxonomy): domain Eukaryota; kingdom Metazoa; phylum Arthropoda; class Malacostraca; order Decapoda; family Parastacidae; genus Cherax; species Cherax quadricarinatus. Next base: position 45,182,598 of record NC_091292.1, on the reverse strand, counting down.
TAAATGCTCTGGAAAACGTACAGAGGAGGATTACAAAGATGATCCCATGTATCAGAAATCTTCCCTATGAGGACAGACTGAGGGCTCTGAATCTGCACTCTCTCGAAAGGCGTAGAATTAGGGGGGATATGATCGAGGTGTATAAATGGAAAACAGGAATAAATAAAGGGGATGTAAATATTTTTTATTATTATTAACACACTGGCCGATTCCCACCAAGGCAGGGTGGCCCGAAAAAGAAAAACTTTCACCATCATTCACTCCATCACTGTCTTGCCAGAAGGGTGCTTTACACTACAGTTTTTAAACTGCAACATTAACACCCCTCCTTCAGAGTGCAGGCACCGTACTTCCCATCTCCAGGACTCAAGTCCGGCCTGCCGGTTTCCCTGAACCCCTTCATAAATGTTACTTTGCTCACACTCCAACAGCACGTCAAGTATTAAAAACCATTTGTCTCCATTCACTCCTATCAAACACACTCACGCATGCCCGCTGGAAGTCCAAGCCCCTCACACACAAAACCTCCTTTACCCCCTCCCTCCAACCTTTCCTAGGCTGACCCCTGCCCCGCCTTCCTTCCACTACAGACTGATACACTCTTGAAGTCATTATGTTTCGCTGCATTCTCTCTACATGTTCGAAACACATCAATAACCCTTCCTCAGCCCTCTGGACAACAGTTTTGGTAATCCTGCACCTCCTCCTAACTTCCAAACTACGAATTCTCTGCATTATATTCACACCACACATTGCCCATAGACATGATATCTCCACTGCCTCCAGCCTTCTCCTCGCTGCAACATACATCACCCATGCTTCACACCCATATAAGAGCGTTGGTAAAACTATACTCTCATACATTCCCTTCTTTGCCTCCAAGGACAAAGTTCTTTGTCTCCACAGCCTCCTAAGTGCACTGTTCACCCTTTTCCCCTCATCAATTCTATGATTCACCTCATCTTTCATAGACCCATCCGCTGACACGTCCACTCCCAAATATCTGAATACATTCACCTCCTCCATACTCTCTCCCTCCAATCTGATATCCAATCTGTCATCACCTAATCTTTTTGTTATCCTCATAACCTTACTCTTTCCTGTATTCACTTTTAATTTTCTTCTTTTGCATGCCCTACCAAATTCATCCACCAACCTCTGCAACTTCTCTTCAGAATCTCCCAAGAGCAGTGTCATCAGCAAAGAGCAACTGTGACAACTCCCACTTTATGTGTGATTCCTTATCTTTTAACTCCACGCCTCTTGCCAAGACCCTCGCATTTACTTCTCTTACAACCGCATCTATAAATATATTAAACAACCATGGTGACATCACACATCCTTGTCTAAGTCCTACTTTTACTGGGAAATAATCTCCCTCTTTCCTACATACTCTAACTTGAGCCTCACTATCCTCGTAAAAACTCCTCATTGCTTTCAGTAACCTACCTCCTACACCATACACCTGCAACATTTGCCACATTGCCCCCCTATCCACCCTGTCACACGCCTTTTCCAAATCCATAAATGCCACAAAAACCTCTTTAGCCTTATCTAAATACTGTTCACTTATATGTTTCACTGTAAACACCTGGTCTACACACCCCCTACCTTTCCTAAAGCCTCCTTGTTCATCTGCTATCCTATTCTCCGTCTTACTGTTAATTCTTTCAATAATAACTCTACCATACACTTTACCAGGTATACTCAACAGACTTATCCCACTCTCGTTTGTCCCCTTTACCTTTATACAAAGGAACTATGCATGCTCTCTGCCAATCCCTAGGTACCTTACCCTCTTCCATACATTTATTAAATAATTGCATCAACCATTCCAAAACTATATCCCCACCTGCTTTTAACATTTCTATCTTTATCCCATCAATCCCGGCTGCCTTACCCCCTTTCATTTTACCTACTGCCTCAAGAACTTCCCCCACACTCACAACTGGCTCTTCCTCACTCCTACAAGATGTTATTCCTCCTTGCCCTATACACGAAATCACAGCTTCCCTATCTTTATCAACATTTAACAATTCCTCAAAATATTCCATCCATCTTCCCGATGTCTCTAACTCTCTATTTAATAACTCTCCTCTTCTATTTTTAACTGACAAATCCATTTGTTCTCTAGGCTTCCTCAACTTGTTAATCTCACTCTAAAACTTTTTCTTATTTTTAACAAAATTTGTTGATAACATCTCACCCACTCTCTCATTTGCTCTCTTTTTACATTGCTTCACCACTCTCTTAACCTCTCTCTTTTTCTCCATATACTCTTCCCTCCTTGCATCACTTCTACTTTGTAAAAACTTCTCATATGCTAACTTTTTCTCCCTTACTACTCTCTTTACATCATTCCACCAATTGCTCCTCTTCCCTCTCACACCCACTTTCCTGTAACCACATACTTCTCCTGAACACTCTAACACTACATTTTTAAACCTACCCCATACCTCTTCGACCCCATTGCCTATGCTCTCATTAGCCCACCTATCCTCCAATAGCTGTTTATATCTTATCCTAACTGCCTCCTCTTTAAGTTTATAAACCTTCACCTCTCTCTTCCCTGATGCTTCTATTCTCCTTGTATCCCATCTACCTTTTACTCTCAGTGTAGCTACAACTAAAAAGTGATCTGATATATCTGTGGCCCCTCTACAAACATGTACATCCTGAAGTCTACTCAACAGTCTTTTATCTACCAATACATAATCCAACAAACTACTGTCATTTCGCCCTACATAATATCTTGTATACTTATTTATCCTCTTTTTCTTAAAATATGTATTACCTATAACTAAACCCCTTTCTATACAAAGTTCAATCAAAGGGCTCCCATTATCATTTACACCTGGCACCCCAACTTACCTACCGCACCCTCTCTAAAAGTTTCTCCTACTTTAGCATTCAGGTCCCCTACCACAATTACTCTCTCACTTGGTTCAAAGGTTCCTATACATTCACTTAACATCTCCAAAAATCTCTCTCTCTCCTCTACATTCCTCTCTTCTCCAGGTGCATACACGCTTATTATGACCCACTTTTCGCATCCAACCTTTACTTTAATCCACATAATCCTTGAATTTAAACATTCATATTTTCTTTTCTCTTTCCATAACTGATCCTTCAACATTACTGCTACCCCTTCCTTAGCTCTAACTCTCTCAGATACTCCAGATTTAATCCCATTTATTTCCCCCCACCAAAACTCCCCTACCCCCTTCAGCTTTGTTTCGCTTAGGGCCAGGACATCCAACTTCTTTTCATTCATAACATCAGCAATCATCTGTTTCTTGTCATCTGCACTACATCCATGCACATTAAAGCAACCCAGTTTCATAAAGTTTTTCTTCTCATTTTTAGTAAATGTCTACAGGAGAAGGGGTTACTAGCCCATCGCTCCCGGCATTTTAGTTGCCTCATAAGACACGCATGGCTTACGGAGGAAAGATTCGTTTCCACTTCCCCATGGACAATAGAAGAAATAAAGAAGAACAAGAGCTATTTAGAAAAAGGAGAAAAACCTAGATGTATGTATATATAGCATGTGCATGTCTGTGAAGTGTGACCAAAGTGTAAGTAGGAGTAGCAAGATATCCCTGTTATCTAGCATGTTTATGAGACAGAAAAAGACTGTTTCACAGTCATCTGGCAGGACGGTAGTACTTCCCTGGGTGGTTGCTGTCTACCAACCTACTACCTGAAAATTTCCAGCCAAGACAGGACTCACAGTAATGGTTTCAAGTTGGAAAAATTTAGATTCTGG
>NC_091292.1:45093935-45178729 GCF_038502225.1 Cherax quadricarinatus | reverse complement strand
CATTCTGTAAACGATTTCAGTTTACAAAAAGCAGTACAGCTTGTTCCCCGCTTCAATGAGGCCGAACCAGAGCAATTTTTCGAAAGCTTCGAAAATCAGGCTCGAGCCTTGAGGTGGCCGGAACAGCACTGGGCAGCGTTGGTTCATACAGCATTATTGGGTAAGGCACAGGAATTTACGTCGGTATTAACTGACGCTGAATTCTCTGATTATCAAGTAGTGAAGACCACAGTGTTGGGAGCATATACATGTATCCCAGCTAAATATCGTAAGACCTTCAAATTGAACAGGCGGCAGCTTGGTCAATCCCTGGTGGACTTTGTGAGACAGCAAACCAAAGCTTTTACCAGCTGGTATAAAGCGAGTGGTGTCTCTAACTTTGAGGAGCTGGTGCAGCTTATTCTGATTGATAACCTGCTGGAGTCTGTGGGACCAGAGGTTCGTGTCTTTCTGCAGGATCGTGACTTAACCACTGCATTGGAGGCGGCCAGGTTGGCTGATACCTTCGAAACGAACCGCTCCTTGTCCGAGCGGTCCCGTCTCTCTTTTCAACAGTCTGGCGTGAGCAGAGATCGACAACATTGGAGAATGAAGTGCCAGCCGGAGGGAGAGCGTCTACGTCATCCAACCAAATCACCTGGTGAGCCACGCTTCTCAACATATGGTCCCCCTGCGGAGAGGCAAACTACTTATGGAGCATCTCGACAACAATATCCAGAGAGGCACCAGCCAGAACGACACCACTTGCAACGTCATCAGGGAGTAAAGGGCAAGCCTGTCGTCTGCTTCAGGTGTAATAAAGTAGGTCACATCAGTTCCAACTGCCCCCAAAAAACCTCAACCCATCGGGAAAATCTCTAATATCCCTAGTAACATGTCCCCTAGAGAAGTAGAAAAAGGTATGGCCCCTTATTATTGCGAAAGTCTTATTTCCCTTCAGGAAAACTCAGAACCAACTAAAGTAAATACCTTTAGAGATACTGGAGCATATTGCTCACTTGTCAGAGAAGGAATATTACCCCTTTCAGAGAATACTTCCTTGAATTCCTCAGTTTTATTGGAAGCCTATGGAGGAGCTATATATTCCGTTCCTTTGCATAAAATTTATGTACAGTGCAAATATTACACTGGGTACTTGACTGTAGGTGTCTCAAAAGGATTTCCCATGAAAAATGCCATGTTATTACTGGGTAATAACATTACTACTGTTACTTCGTGTCCTGAACCTATAATGATTAATGCTTCTCCAGTGTTGGCCATAAGTCGGGCAACATCCCAAGGGTTGTCTGGGGAGAATGTTGACCTATCCTTGGACGACTCCGATCTCGGAATAGCCACGTTGTTTTATGAGACACACCGGCCGGAGTCTCGTAAATCAAGTGAACAGACCCCGATCAAGCCTTCCTATTCCCAGGTTGCAGGATTGCCAGATGTCTCTGTTTCCATGCCCGAGGGACTGTCCTTCCGGGAGGAACAACGAAAGGACCCTTCTTTAAAATTCGCTTTTGAGGCAGCCATGGGTAAATCCTCTTTGGGTCATCCAGTCAAGTATGAAGTTAAAAATGATTATTTGGTTTACACTGAGGAGACAGAGGGCCGGCAATTATACGACAGGTTAGTGGTTCCAACCAAGTATAGACCTCAGATATTAAATATAGCTCATAATACGTCATTAGGAGGTCACTTAGGAATTACAAAAACCTTGTATAGAATCACAAAAGAATTTTATTGGCCAAAATTAAAGAAAGATGTGAAGAATCATATTAGGTGTTGCCGAGAATGTCAGCAAGTTGGAAAACCTGGACATTCCATTAAACCTGCACCTCTCCAACCCATACCTGCTGATGGAGAACCTTTTGCAGATTTAATTATAGATTGTGTAGGTCCACTACCTAAGTCAAAGTCTGGAAATCAGTATTTATTTACAATTATGGATAAAGTAACCAGATATCCTGAAGCGATCCCAATGCGTAGTATCAATACTAAAGCTATTCTCAAAGCTTTAACAAAATTCATTTCTTGTTTTGGCATTCCTAAAACTATACAAAGTGATCAAGGTACTAACTTCACTGCCAAAGCATTTAGGGAAGTATTAACTAGGTTAGGGATAATTCACAACTTATCCACTGCCTATCACCCTCAGTCCCAAGGCGCCTTGGAAAGATTCCACCAAACATTAAAAACAATGATGAGAAGTTTTTGCATGCACTTTCCGACAGATTGGGATGAATCTCTACCGTTGTTGCTGTTCTCAGTACGAGAGACGGTGCAAGAGTCTACAGGGTATAGTCCGTTTGAGCTGATCTTTGGGCACAATGTACGAGGTCCTCTTCGGGTGCTCAAAGAAGGATGGATGGGAGAAGACGTAAGCTCAGCACTCTACAACCCGTCTTCAAGGTTGCAGGTGGCACGTGAGTTAGCCACGGCTAACCTAAAGATAGCTCAAAGTAAGATGAAACAGAGGTATGACAGAAGTGCACAATTCCGCTCCTTCCATCCAGGAGACAAGGTGTTGGTGCAGGAACCTATACCTGGCCACACCTTGAAAGCTAGATTTACGGGACCTATGCAGATAGTAAGTAGATTATCTGATTTAAATTATGTGGTAGCTCCCATTGATAAGACCTCAAAAACAAAAACTTACCACATTAATCAAATCAAGGCCTTTCATACACCAGATAAAGTCCCAGTAATGACTCTGTCCTCTACCTCTGAGGACGACTCTGACTCTTTGCACTCTATCTCTGAAATTAATACTAAACTTTCAAATTCTGTCCTCCTCAAGGATCCTAGCCCGTTAATGGATGGATTATCTGAAATACAAGCAACCAATTTAACTGAGCTTCTACAGTCATATCCTAATATTTTTTCGGATGTGCCGAAAAAATGTACGTTAGGTTACCATGATGTAGATGTGGGAAAATCTAAACCAATTAAACTCTCCCCCTACAGAGCTAATCCTGAAAAGCAAAGGCTACTTCAGCAGGAAGTAGACTTCTTGTTAGAACATGGTTTAGTGGAGGAGTCATCTAGTCCATGGGCTTCACCGTGCATCCTAGTAAAAAAGGCTGATGGAGGGTTTCGTATGTGCACAGACTACCGTAAAGTGAACGAGGTCACAATCACAGATGCTTACCCTCTTCCTCGTCTGGATGACGTAATTGACTTTGTGGGTAAGGCTACTTTTGTGTCCAAATTAGATCTCCTTAAAGGTTACTATCAGGTACCTTTGACAGATAAGGCGAAGGAAATCTCTGCCTTCGTAATTCCAGGAGGTCATTATCAGTATACAGTTACCCCCTTCGGAATGAAAAATTCCCCCTCTTCATTCCAGAAACTCGTCCATCAGGCTATTAAAGGACTTGAAGGCACGGCAGCATACCTAGATGATATTGTTGTGGTGTCTGATACTTGGGATCAACACCTACTTAGACTTAAAGCTCTGTTTGAGACCTTTAAGAATTCCCAATTAACAGTTAATTTATCTAAATCTTCCTTTGGCCAGGCCACTGTCACTTTTCTAGGCCATGAAGTAGGTAGTGGTAATGTTGCACCTAAACTTGCTAAAGTTCTTTCGATTAAAGATTATCCAGTTCCTCATGATAGGAAATCTCTTCAACGTTTCCTAGGCATGATAGGATTTTACAGAAGATTCTGTAAGAATTTCTCAGATATTGTAGCCCCTCTTACCTCTCTTACCAGTCATAAAGTTCCCTTTAATTGGACGTCAGATTGTAACACTGCTTTTAATAAAGCAAAAAGATTATTGTGCTCTGCACCCATTCTCCTGTCTCCAGACTTCTCCAAACCTTTTTCATTACAGGTTGATGCTTGTGAGTCTGGGGTTGGGGCGGTACTATTACAAATCGGGAACAAGGAGCTGCAGCCAATCGCATACTTTTCAGCTAAGTTCCAGCCACATCAGAGAGCTTACTCTACCATTGAAAAAGAAGCCCTCGCGCTGGTAATGGCTTTGGAACATTTCGATGTTTATGTGGGCCAGACATCGCAGGTGGTCACAGTCTACAGTGATCACAACCCGTTAGTCTATCTCCAAGCCATGAAGAATCACAACACAAGGCTTATGCGTTGGACGCTCAGGCTGCAGCCCTACAATATAAAAATTAATTATATTGCCGGCAAAGAAAATGTGTTGGCAGACTCTTTGTCAAGAGTCTAGTTTAATATTTTATTTAGGTTAGGATGTATTTGTGGTAACCCCCCTTTCAAGCTCTTTTTTTTATCCCCTGATGTGGGGTTTTTTTTTAGTGAGGGGATACGGGCTACCGTCCGCTTGTATCTTGGACCTATGTTGGCCTATCTGACTGCTGTCTCACTCTGAGTTTAGGGTTTGGCTTTTGGTCACTAGGAAAGCTGAGCTCTATCTAAGAGTTGGATGGTGGAGAGGATAGGCGGTCCCATTATTTTGTGCCATGGCGGCACGGTTACCACTGGGAGGTGGCAGCCTAATCCTGAACCTTCTCGGGGGTGGGGGTGTGGCACGCAAAGAGTACGTAACCTTTATTCGGCGCATGGACACACCCTCATTTACAGGTTATCTCCCCCAACCAGCGAACCAGGTTGCTAAGAGTTGATGATGGGGCCCCATCGTTCAACTAGTGACCAGGTTCTAGCCAATAAGAAGGTGGGATTGGCAATCGCAGAGGTTATGTGGATACCGCTCTCCTGTCTGCCCTTGTCATTCCCATTCTAGAGCTGGTTGAAGCACGGTCTGCTATCTTGTGGCTTCTATTTCTGCCTTGCTTACCGTGGAGTGCACTATATTTATCACTGTACATAGTGTACATATTGCTGTTCTAAATTGGTGAAGGATAATATAAGTCTAAACTTTTTCTACTGTGTTTATTTGCTCCCATTACACCTGGGATAACAGGCCATTTGAAATCCTAGGTTGTAATATATACTATGTGCAATATGTACAGATAAAATAATAAGTGTACACGGCGGTGAGAGATGGCAGAGCAGAAGCCAGAGAGAGTGTACTGTACTCAACCAGCAGGTAGGCAAGTCTGCCAAAGCTTACTGCAAGTGAACCACGTCGGTTCAGCTTTAGCAGGCTTGTCTGTGATTCGTCAATGAACCAAGGAATTGATTTAACGATGGATACCCTATCGATCGTTAAACCCTTAGCACCCAGTTCGCTGATGGGGAGGCAGCCTATATGGGAGTGTGACAAATGCGGAATAAATTGTAACATACTCTTCGCAAGCCACATGGCGTCTGCACAATATTAGGAAAATTAGTTTCTCTATGTAAAGGTTTGAATTAGGTGTGGAATGTGTATGACCTAACATGCCATTTTTATTGAAGAAATTTTAATTTTAATTTCCCTATACACTCTGCTGCCCCTCTCTTGCATTAATGCACACTAAGCAGTGCATTATGTAATACTACATACATTTATTTATTATTATATATCACTAAAGGCAGACCTATAAGTAAATGACAGAATTCTTTTTTCCTCCTCCAACTTTGTTTTTATTGTTCCTACAACACGAGAACACCTCATACCATCAACTTCACATTTTAGACTCTGGTGTATGGTAACTAGAGCAAAATTCTTGGAACAATTACTTGTCCTATTAACAAAGCTGTAGAACACACTTCCAACTTCCTGGAATGGGTCCAATAAATTCCAAAACCATCTGTTGTTTGGCCTCAAACATTAAAATGAAAGGTGCCTCTGAATTCGATGACAGTGCAATTATATCTTCAAAATAATGAGTCTTTTATGAATTAGAAATAAATTTGCATTTCCGTTAAATAAATTTGAATCTTTCTCGTCTGTCTGGTTTCATTATGTTATTGCTAATGCCAGGATTGTACCTTATCGTACAATCCTGGCTAATATCCTGGCTAACAATATTGCTAATTACCAGGATTGTACCTCATTAACTGAGAGCGGTCAAGTTCCTCAATGTAATATTTGTTTTTATAAAACTTTCCAATGGTGGAATCCGCGCGACATTAGAGAAATGCCTCGGCTGATCTGCCTCAAACTTTCACTCATGGTGTGTTTTCCAGACACCAGTGATCGCGTTGTAGTAAGACTCCATAACGCCGGGGGTCAGCGCCGCGGGGGCGTTGACCCCCGACACCCTCTCCAGGTAAACTCCAGGTAGTAAATAGTGATAGTGACTGCCATTCAGTAACAACAGAATTCCTAGTCTCAGCGACTTCAAGATATTTCCGCTGATGCTGACTGTATAATGGAAGATTCTCAGTGAGTTCAGACAGTTTAAGTGAAAATATGAGAAGTGAATTGTTAAAAACGTGGAATCGTTGGATTGGAGAATCCAAACGGTGATAGGCGTCAAATTTTGTGTTGATGAGCTTTACTGAAAGAAAATTTGGCTTTCACTTTGAGCTATATAAATTTTAAACTGTCACTTTTATTAAATAAGTTTGTTTCCGTGTATTTACCCGAGACAGCCTCATTTTAATTGGAAGTACAATGGAGACTCTACTTACGAGTGCATCCACGTGGGAGTTTTTCCAGATACGAGCAGTCGCCCGGTGGATTTTTTGCTTCCAGACGCAAGCGAAATTTCCAGATTGCGAGTAGGCCTCAAGGGAGGTTCCTTGATACTGGTGAGGGGCTCTTGCTCTTGATCTAGGGAATTGGATCTCATTTGTTTCTCATCTGTTTCGAAACTAGGCTTTGCACGGACAAATTTCCCAGTTTAATTGAATTTTTATCAAACTGGACTTTTTCGAAAGCACAAAATCGAATATTTTATTCTTAAAGGAATTTGGAGAATATTAAATAGAGTAGAACTGCAAAATGAAAGCCAATATAAATTGAAAACTAGAGATTTGAGAGTTTTCAATTTTAACTAGTTTAGTGAACCCTTAAACCTGTACGATTTAATGCTGGAGCTGGTACATAGCTACTGTGTTCCAGTCTTTCACTAACATCACACACCCATGGCTTCCGTTTAAATAGAATTCTGGATGCCTTATAAAGTCAGCTTTAAATTTTTAACCCTGTTCAAATTGTTAGATGAAGATTCGTGGAACAAGTGGTCAGTGCAGACGACCTCTGATCAATTTTATTTAGAACATTTGCAATAATGGTTTCATGTGATTACTTTTAAAAGCTTCTGACTTACTTCAGTATTTTCCCACTGGTGTATCCTACTCAGAAAAGGCTTTTGATTAAAAAGCTTGATTTATCCTCCTCTTGTTGGAACAAATCTCAATTAATTCCATTCCACAAGCACCTTACTGTTTTTCCACATTCACCTCATTAAACTAGAGCTTTTCTGAACTGCGTCGATCTTCCATGACTGATTCATCTTTTAAACTGGATTATATATTATATATAAGGTTAATTGGGGGTTTAGATGTGGAAGTGCAAATTTTGTTGGGTTTTGTGCAATAACTGGAGAATGTCTCTTCCGGTCGGCTTTAAACCTTTGGTGCTCATTTGTTTTCCTCAATGGAAGCTTCGCTAATTAAATTGGTTTCTGTGAAATAACTGAAGAACGTCTCTTTGGATCGTAAATAAATCAGTGACTAACTTTATTGAGTTATTCAAAGTTAAATTCACATAATGTACATTATGGTAAAAATATGCACGTTAAATAGCTTAAACTTAAATAAAACTTACTTAATTACATACTTAAAGACTTACTTAAACCTTCAATTCAAGTCTAACTTAGAGAACAAAAATGCTGAACTGATTTTGACTTGTAGATCCCATATTTTTTTTCTTAGGAAAGAAATTTGGAAAAACTAAATACTGGTTTTCACGTGATAATTTCTGATTACCTCATGCGACTGGCTCCACCAATCATCGCTGAGAACTTGATAAAGCATATTCTGAGCGGTTTCAAACTTGATGTGCTGGTGCATTTTAGGATATTGATCTCTCTGAGATAACGAGAGAATGCCTCTTCAGCTTGTCTTCACAACTGGAGTTCCTTAGTTGAAAGCCAGAATTAATTTTAAGTTGCATATTTCCTGTTCATTTTTATTGAAGAATTTATGAAATTAGTTTCCATGTGATGACTTTGAAATCCTCCATTGATTCGTTTTTAAATCTTCAGCACTAATATTTACTTACATTAGAAACTTATGCTTCACTCTGTACTATTCCTTTCGCATACATCAGCGTACAATGATCACACATCTTCCAAGATACATCTATTTTTCAGTATTTTTATTATATTTAAAGAAAAACACTAAACCCGTCGGGATTATGCTTCACCTTAGGAAAAGGGAAGCAATCAGGGTCGATCCAAGGAAGAAAAGGACAGGGTCAACTCCTTACTTCAAGAGGCAATCAGCCTCAATCTAAGGAAAAGAAAGACAGGATCAGCTCCTTGTTTCAAGAGTTACTGACCAGCACCGAGGGATCTCCCCTGAGCAGCTGAAGTCTGTAGACACGTGTTTACCCCAGGAGGGAGAGAAGGGAGAGGTGCGCATGGTAGCTGGCAGTCATGGTTAACATAACGGGGATATGGTCAGGTGAAGATGTCTTCCAGGTGAAGATGGCTTCCAGGTAAAGATGGTTCCAGGTGAAGATGACTTATAGGTGAAGATGGCTTCCAGGTGAAAATGGCTTCCAGGTGAAGATGGCTTCCAGGTGAAGATGGCTTCCAGGTGAAGATGGCTTCCAGGTGAAGATGGCTTCCAGGTGAAGATGGCTTAGAGGTGAAGATGGCTTCCAGGTGAAGGTGGCTTCCAGGTGAAGATGGCTTCCAGGTGAAGATGCCTTCCAGGTGAAGGTGGCTTCCAGGTGAAGATGGCTTCCAGGTGAAGATGGCTTCCAGGTGAAGATGGCTTCCAGCAGTCAATAACTGCATTTCTCTTATCCTCTTCTATTTTCTTGCTTCCACTTCAATGGTTTCTTTGGCAATTTTCCCAGCTGCAATATTTGTCTCTTCTACATTTTCTCACTGTTTTCTCCATTGTTTTACATTTCTTGACTATTTTTTTCAGAATTGTTACATCGTTCCTTACTACGTTCCTTGCCAGTTTCTTCCATTTATTTTGCTTCTTCTTCCAACGATTGTTTAATTTTTTTTCCTGCTTTTCTAATATTTCCTCCTCATAAGCAAGGTGCGCTGAGGCTGGGGAGGGGCTCCTGTGCCAGGACTCAGCAAGGTGCGCTGAGGCTGGGGAGAGGCTCCTGTGCCAGGACTCAGCAAGGTGCGCTGAGGCTGGTGAGGGGCTCCTGTGCCAGGACTCAGCAAGGTGCGCTGAGGCTGGTGAGGGGCTCCTGTGCCAGGACTCAGCAAGGTGTGCTGAGGCTGGGGAGGGGCTCCTGTGCCAGGACTCAGCAAGGTGCGTTGAGGCTGGTGAGGGGCTCCTGTGCGAGGACTCAGCAAGGCGCGCTTAGGCTGGTGAGGGACTCCTGTGCCAGGACTCAGCAAGGTGCGCTGAGGCTGGTGAAGGGCTCCTGATGCCAGGACTCAGCAAGGTGCGCTGAGGCTGGTGAGGGGCTACAGTGCCAGGACTCAGCAAGGTGCCCTGAGGCTGGTGAGGGGTTCCTGTGCCAGGACTCAGCAAGGTGCGCTGAGGCTGGTGAGGGGCTCCTGTGCAAGGACTCAGCAAGGTGCGCAGAGGCTGGTGAGGGGCTCCTGTGCCAGGACTCAGCAAGGTGCGCTGAGGTTGGTGAGGGACTCCTCTGCAAGGACTCAGCAAGGTGCGCTGAGGTTGGTGAGGGACTCCTGTGCCAGGACTCAGCAAGGTGCGCTGAGGCTGGGGAGGGGCTCCTGTGCCAGGACTCAGCAAGGTGCGCTGAGGCTGGTGAGGGGCTCCTGTGCCAGGACTCAGCAAGGTGCGCTGAGGCTGGTGAGGGGCTCCTGTGCCAGGACTCAGCAAGGTGTGCTGAGGCTGGGGAGTGGCTCCTGTGCCAGGACTCAGCAAGGTGCGCTGAGGCTGGTGAGGGGCTCCTGTGCGAGGACTCAGCAAGGCGCGCTTAGGCTGGTGAGGGACTCCTGTGCCAGGACTCAGCAAGGTGCGCTGAGGCTGGTGAAGGGCTCCTGATGTCAGGACTCAGCAAGGTGCGCTGAGGCTGGTGAGGGGCTACAGTGCCAGTACTCAGCAAGGTGCCCTGAGGCTGGTGAGGGGTTCCTGTGCCAGGACTCAGCAAGGTGCGCTGAGGCTGGTGAGGGGCTCCTGTGCAAGGACTCAGCAAGGTGCGCAGAGGCTGGTGAGGGGCTCCTGTGCCAGGACTCAGCAAGGTGCGCTGAGGTTGGTGAGGGACTCCTCTGCAAGGACTCAGCAAGGTGCGCTGAGGTTGGTGAGGGACTCCTGTGCCAGGACTCAGCAAGGTGCGCTGAGGATGGTGAGGGGCTCCTGTGCCAGGACTCAGCAAGGTGCGCTGAGGCTGGAGAGGGGCTCCTGTGCCAGGACTCAGCAAGGTGCGCTGAGGCTGGAGAGGGGCTCCTGTGCCAGAACTCAGCAAGGTGCGCTGAGGCTGGTGAGGGGCTCCTGTGCCAGGACTCAGCAAGGTGCGCTGAGGTTGGTGAGGGACTCCTGTGCCTGGACTCAGCAAGGTGCGCTGAGGTTGATGAGGGGCTCCTGTGCCAGGACTCAGCAAGGTGCGCTGAGGCTGGAGAGGGGCTCCTGTGCCAGAACTCAGCAAGGTGCGCTGAGGCTGGTGAGGGGCTCCTGTGCCAGGACTCAGCAAGGTGCGCTGAGGCTGGTGAGGGTTTCCTGTGCCAGGACTCAGCAAAGTGCGCTGAGGCAGGTGAGGGGCTCCTGTGCCAGGACTCAGCAAGGTGCGCTGAGGCTGGTGAGGGTCTCCTGTGCCAGGACTCAGCAAGGTGCTCTGAGGATGGTGAGGGGCTCCTGTGCCAGGATTCAGCAAGGTGCGCTGAGGCTTGTGAGGGGCTCCAGTGCCAGGACTCAGCAAGGTGCGCTGAGGCTGGTGAGGGGCTCCAGTGCCAGGACTCAGCAAGGTGCGCAGAGGCTAGTGAGGGGCTCCTGTGCCAGGACTCAGCAAGGTGCACTGAAGTTGGTGAGGGACTCCTGTGCAAGGACTTAGCAAGGTGCGCTGAGGCTGGTTAGGGGCTCCTGTGCCAGGACTCAGCAAGGTGCGCTGAGGCTGGAGAGGGGCTCCTGTGCCAGAACTCAGCAAGGTGCGCTGAGGTTGGTGAGAGACTCCTGTGCCAGGACTCAGCAAGGTGCGCTGTGGTTGGTGAGGGGCTCCTGTGCCAGGACTCAGCAAGGTGCGCTGAGGTTGGTGAGGAACTCCTGTGCCAGGACTCAGCAAGGTTATCTGAGGCTGGTGAGGGGCTCCTGTGCCAGGACTAAGCAAGGTGCGCTGAGGCTGGTGAGGGGCTCCTGTGCCAGGACTCAGCAAGGTGCGCTGAGGCTGGTGAGGGACTCCTGTGCCAGAACTCAGCAAGGCGCCTTGAGGCTGTTGAGGGGCTCCTGTGCCTGGACTCAGCAAGATACGCTGAGGCTGGTGAGGGACTCCTGTGCCAGGACTCAGCAAGGTGCGCTGAGGCTGGAGAGGGGCTCCTGTGCCAGAACTCAGCAAGGTGCGCTGAGGCTGGTGAGGGGCTCCTGTGTGAGGACTCAGCAAGGTACGCTGAGGCTGGTGAGGGGCTCCTGTGCCATGACTCAGCAAGGTGCGCTGAGGCTGGTGAGGGGCTCCTGTGCCAGGACTCAGCAAGGTGCGCTGAGGTTGGTGAGGGACTCCTGGGCCAGGACTCAGCAAGGTGCGCTGAGGCTGGTGAGGGGCTCCTGTGCCAGGACTCAGCAAGGTGCGCTGAGGCTGGCGAGGGGCTCCTGTGCCAGGACTCAGCAAGGTGCGCTGAGGCTGGACAGGGGCTCCTGTGCCAGAACTCAGCAAGGTGCGCTGAGGCTGGTGAGGGGCTCCTGTGCCAGGACTCAGCAAGGTGCGCTGAGGCTAGTGAGGGGCTCCTGTGCCATGACTCAGCAAAGTGTGCTGAGGCTGGTCAGGGACTCCTGTGCCAGGACTCAGCAAGGTGCGCTGAGACTGGTGAGGGGCTCCTGATGCCAGGACTCAGCAAGGTGCGCTGAGGCTGGTGAGGGGCTCCTGTGCCAGGACTCAGCAAGGTGCGCTGAGGCTGGTGAGGGGCTCCGGTACCAGGACTCAGCAAGGTGCGCTGCGCCTGGTGAGGGGCTCCTGTGCAAGGACTCAGCAAGGTGCGCAGAGGCTGGTGAGGGGCTCCTGTGCCAGGACTCAGCAAGGTGCGCTGAGGCTGGTGAGGGGCTCCAGTGCAAAGGACTCAGCAAGGTGCGCTGAGGCTGGTGAGGGGCTCCTGTGCCAGTACTCGGGAAGGTGCGCTGAGGCTGGTGAGTCTCCTGTGCCAGGACTCAGCAAGGTGCGCTGAGGTTGGTGAGGGACTCCTGTGCAAGGACTCAGCAAGGTGCGCTGAGGCTGGTGAGGGTCTCCTGTGCCATGACTCAGCAAGGTGCGCTGAGGCTGGTGAGGGGCTCCTGTGCCAGGACTCAGCAAGGTGCGCTGAGGCTGGTGAGGGGCTCCAGTGCAAAGGACTCAGCAAGGTGTGCTGAGGCTGGTGAGGGACTCCTGTGCCAGGACTCAGCAAGGTGCGCTGAAGCTGGTGAGGGGCTCCTGATGCCAGGACTCAGCAAGGTGCGCTGAGGCTGGTGAGGGGCTCCTGTGCCAGGACTCAGCAAGGTGCGCTGAGGCTGGTGAGGGGCTCCTGTACCAGGACTCAGCAAGGTGCGCTGAGGCTGGTGAGGGGCTCCAGTGCAAGGACTCAGCAAGGTGCGCTGAGGCTGGTGAGGGGCTCCTGTGCCTGGACTCAGCAAGGTGCGTTGAGGCTGGTGAGGGGCTCCTGTGCCAGGACTCAGCAAGGTGCGCTGAGGCTGGTGAGGGGCTCTTGTGCCAGGACTCAGCAAGGTGCGCTGAGGCTGGTGAGGGGCTCCTGTGCCAGGACTCAGCAAGGTGCGCTGAGGCTGGTGAGGGGCTCTTGTGCCAGGACTCAGCAAGGTGCGCTGAGGTTGGTGAGGGACTCCTCTGCAAGGACTCAGCAAGGTGCGCTGAGGTAGGTGAGGGACTCCTGTGCCAGAACTCAGCAAGGTGCGCTGAGGCTGGTGAGGGGCTCCTGTGCCAGGATTCAGCAAGGTGCGCTGAGGTTGGTGAGGGACTCCTGTGCCAGGACTCAGCAAGGTGCGCTGAGGTTGGTGAGGGGCTCCTGTGCCAGGACTCAGCAAGGTGCGCTGAGGCTGGAGAGGGGCTCCTGTGCCAGGACTCAGCAAGGTGTGCTGAGGCTGGGGAGGGGCTTCTGTGCCAGGACTCAGCAAGGTGCGCTGAGGCTGGTGAGGGGCTCCTGTGCGAGGACTCAGCAAGGCGCGCTGAGTCTGGTGAGGGACTCCTGTGCCAGGACTCAGCAAGGTGCGCTGAGGCTGGTGAAGGGCTCCTGATGCCAGGACTCAGCAAGGTGCGCTGAGGCTGGTGAGGGGCTACAGTGCCAGGACTCAGCAAGGTGCCCTGAGGCTGGTGAGGGGTTCCTGTGCCAGGACTCAGCAAGGTGCGCTGAGGCTGGTGAGGGGCTCCTGTGCAAGGACTCAGCAAGGTGCGCAGAGGCTGGTGAGGGGCTCCTGTGCCAGGACTCAGCAAGGTGCGCTGAGGTTAGTGAGGGACTCCTCTGCAAGGACTCAGCAAGGTGCGCTGAGGTTGGTGACGGACTCCTGTGCCAGGACTCAGCAAGGTGCGCTGAGGATGGTGAGGGGCTCCTGTGCCAGGACTCAGCAAGGTGCGCTGAGGCTGGAGAGGGGCTCCTGTGCCAGGACTCAGCAAGGTGCGCTGAGGCTGGAGAGCGGCTCCTGTGCCAGAACTCATCAAGGTGCGCTGAGGCTGGTGAGGGGCTCCTGTGCCAAGACTCAGCAAGGTGCGCTGAGGATGGAGAGGGACTCCTGTGCCAGGACTCAGCAAGGTGCGCTGAGGTTGGTGAGGGGCTCCTGTGCCAGGACTCAGCAAGGTGCGCTGAGGCTGGAGAGGGGCTCCTGTGCCAGAACTCAGCAAGGTGCGCTGAGGCAGGTGAGGGGCTCCTGTGCCAGGACTCAGCAAGGTGCGCTGAGGCTGGTGAGGGTTTCATGTGCCAGGACTCAGCAAAGTGCGCTGAGGCTGGTGAGGGGCTCCTGTGCCAGGACTCAGCAAGGTGCTCTGAGGATGGTGAGGGGCTCCTGTGCCGGGATTCAGCAAGGTGCGCTGAGGCTTGTGAGGGGCTCCTGTGCCAGGACTCAGCAAGGTGCGCTGAGGCTGGTGAGGGGCTCCAGTGCCAGGACTCAGCAAGGTGCGCAGAGGCTAGTGAGGGGCTCCTGTGCCAGGACTCAGCAAGGTGCACTGAAGTTGGTGAGGGACTCCTGTGCAAGGACTTAGCAAGGTGCGCTGAGGCTGGTTAGGGGCTCCTGTGCCAAGACTCAGCAAGGTGCGCTGAGGCTGGCGAGGGGCTCCTGTGCCAGGACTCAGCAAGGTGCGCTGAGGCTGGAGAGGGGCTCCTGTGCCAGAACTCAGCAAGGTGCGCTGAGGTTGGTGAGGGACTCCTGTGCCAGGACTCAGCAAGGTGCGCTGTGGTTGGTGAGGGGCTCCTGTGCCAGGACTCAGCAAGGTGCGCTGAGGTTGGTGAGGAACTCCTGTGCCAGGACTCAGCAAGGTTATCTGAGGCTGGTGAGGGGCTCCTGTGCCAGGACTAAGCAAGGTGCGCTGAGGCTGGTGAGGGGCTCCTGTGCCAGGACTCAGCAAGGTGCGCTGAGGCTGGTGAGGGACTCCTGTGCCAGAACTCAGCAAGGCGCCTTGAGGCTGTTGAGGGGCTCCTGTGCCAGGACTCAGCAAGATACGCTGAGGCTGGTGAGGGACTCCTGTGCCAGGACTCAGCAAGGTGCGCTGAGGCTGGAGAGGGGCCCCTGTGCCAGAACTCAGCAAGGTGCGCTGAGGCTGGTGAGGGGCTCCTGTGTGAGGACTCAGCAAGGTACGCTGAGGCTGGTGAGGGGCTCCTGTGCCATGACTCAGCAAGGTGCGCTGAGGCTGGTGAGGGGCTCCTGTGCCAGGACTCAGCAAGGTGCGCTGAGGTTGGTGAGGGACTCCTGTGCAAGGACTCAGCAAGGTGCGCTGAGGCTGGTGAGGGGCTCCTGTGCCAGGACTCAGCAAGGTGCGCTGAGGCTGGCGAGGGGCTCCTGTGCCAGGACTCAGCAAGGTGCGCTGAGGCTGGAAAGGGGCTCCTGTGCCAGAACTCAGCAAGGTGCGCTGAGGCTGGTGAGGGGCTCCTGTGCCAGGACTCAGCAAGGTGCGCTGAGGCTGGTGAGGGGCTCCTGTGCCATGACTCAGCAAAGTGTGCTGAGGCTGGTCAGGGACTCCTGTGCCAGGACTCAGCAAGGTGCGCTGAGACTGGTGAGGGGCTCCTGATGCCAGGACTCAGCAAGGTGCGCTGAGGCTGGTGAGGGGCTCCTGTGCCAGGACTCAGCAAGGTGCGCTGAGGCTGGTGAGGGGCTCCGGTACCAGGACTCAGCAAGGTGCCCTGAGCCTGGTGAGGGGCTCCTGTGCAAGGACTCAGCAAGGTGCGCAGAGGCTGGTGAGGGGCTCCTGTGCCAGGACTCAGCAAGGTGCGCTGAGGCTGGTGAGGGGCTCCAGTGCAAAGGACTCAGCAAGGTGCGCTGAGGCTGGTGAGGGGCTCCTGTGCCAGGACTCGGGAAGGTGCGCTGAGGCTGGTGAGTCTCCTGTGCCAGGACTCAGCAAGGTGCGCTGAGGTTGGTGAGGGACTCCTGTGCAAGGACTCAGCAAGGTGCGCTGAGGCTGGTGAGGGTCTCCTGTGCCATGACTCAGCAAGGTGCGCTGAGGCTGGTGAGGGGCTCCTGTGCCAGGACTCAGCAAGGTGCGCTGAGGCTGGTGAGGGGCCCCTGTGCCAGGACTCAGCAATGTGTGCTGAGGCTGGTGAGGGGCCCCTGTGCCAGGACTCAGCAAGGTGCGCTGAGGCTGGTGAGGGGCTCCTGTGCCAGGACTCAGCAAGGTGCGCTGAGGCTGGTGAGGAACTCCTGTGCCATGAGTCAGCAAGGTGTGCTGAGGCTGGTGAGGGACTCCTGTGCCAGGACTCAGCAAGGTGCGCTGAGGCTGGTGAGGGGCTCCTGATGCCAGGACTCAGCAAGGTGCGCTGAGGCTGGTGAGGGGCTCCTGTGCCAGGACTCAGCAAGGTGCGCTGAGGCTGGTGAGGGGCTCCTGTACCAGGACTCAGCAAGGTGCGCTGAGGCTGGTGAGGGGCTCCAGTTCAAGGACTCAGCAAGGTGCGCTGAGGCTGGTGAGGGGCTCCTGTGCCTGGACTCAGCAAGGTGCGTTGAGGCTGGTGAGGGGCTCCTGTGCCAGGACTCAGCAAGGTGCGCTGAGGCTGGTGAGGGGCTCTTGTGCCAGGACTCAGCAAGGTGCGCTGAGGCTGGTGAGGGGCTACTGTGCCAGGACTCAGCAAGGTGCGCTGAGGCTGGTGAGGGGCTCTTGTGCCAGGACTCAGCAAGGTGCGCTGAGGTTGGTGAGGGACTCCTCTGCAAGGACTCAGCAAGGTGCGCTGAGGTTGGTGAGGGACTCCTGTGCCAGAACTCAGCAAGGTGCGCTGAGGCTGGTGAGGGGCTCCTGTGCCAGGACTCAGCAAGGTGCGCTGAGGTTGGTGAGGGACTCCTGTGCCAGGACTCAGCAAGGTGCGCTGAGGTTGGTGAGGGGCTCCTGTGCCAGGACTCAGCAAGGTGCGCTGAGGCTGGAGAGGGGCTCCTGTGCCAGGACTCAGCAAGGTGTGCTGAGGCTGGGGAGGGGCTCCTGTGCCATGACTCAGCAAGGTGCGCTGAGGCTGGTGAGGGGCTCCTGTGCGAGGACTCAGCAAGGCGCGCTTAGGCTGGTGAGGGACTCCTGTGCCAGGACTCAGCAAGGTGCGCTGAGGCTGCTGAAGGGCTCCTGATGCCAGGACTCAGCAAGGTGCGCTGAGGCTGGTGAGGGGCTACAGTGCCAGGACTCAGCAAGGTGCCCTGAGGCTGGTGAGGGGTTCCTGTGCCAGGACTCAGCAAGGTGCGCTGAGGCTGGTGAGGGGCTCCTGTGCAAGGACTCAGCAAGGAGCGCAGAGGCTGGTGAGGGGCTCCTGTGCCAGGACTCAGCAAGGTGCGCTGAGGTTGGTGAGGGACTCTTGTGCAAGGACTCAGCAAGGTGCGCTGAGGTTGGTGAGGGACTCCTGTGCCAGGACTCAGCAAGGTGCGCTGAGGATGGTGAGGGGCTCCTGTGCCAGGACTCAGCAAGGTGCGCTGAGGCTGGTGAGGGGCTCCTGTGCAAAGGACTCAGCAAGGTGCGCTGAGGCTGGTGAGGGTCTCCTGTGCCAGGACTCAGCAAGGTGCGCTGAGGCTTGTGAGGGGCTCCAGTGCCAGGACTCAGAAAGGTGCGCTGAGGCTGGTGAGGGGCTCCTGTGCCAGGACTCAGCAAGGTGCGCTGAGGCTGGTGAGGGTCTCCTGTGCCAGGACTCAGCAAGGTGCTCTTAGGTTGGTGAGGGTCTCCTGTGCCAGGACTCAGCAAAGTGCGCTGAGGCTGGTGAGGGGCTCCTGTGCCAGGACTCAGCAAGGTGCGCTGAGGCTGGTGAGGGGCTCCTGTGCAAAGGACTCAGCAAGGTGCGCTGAGGCTGGTGAGGGTCTCCTGTGCCAGGACTCAGCAAGGTGCGCTGAGGCTTGTGAGGGGCTCCAGTGCCAGGACTCAGAAAGGTGCGCTGAGGCTAGTGAGGGGCTCCTGTGCCAGGACTCAGCAAGGTGCACTGAGGTTGGTGAGGGTCTCCTGTGCCAGGACTCAGCAAAGTGCGCTGAGGCTGGTGAGGGGCTCCTGTGCCAGGACTCAGCAAGGTGCGCTGAGGCTGGTGAGGGGCTCCTGTGCAAAGGACTCAGCAAGGTGCGCTTAGGCTGGTGAGGGTCTCCTGTGCCAGGACTCAGCAAGGTGCGCTGAGGCTGGTGAGGGGCTCCTGTGCCAGGACTCAGCAAAGTGCGGTGAGGCTGGTGAGGGGCTCCTGTGCCAGGACTCAGCAAGGTGCGCAGAGGCTGGTGAGGGTCTCCTGTGCCAGGACTCAGCAAGGTGCTCTGAGGATGGTGAGGGGCTCCTGTGCCATGACTCAGCAAGGTGCGCTGAGGCTGGTGAGGGAATACTGTGCCTGGACTCAGCAAGGTGCGCTGAGGCTGGTGAGGGGCTCCTGTGCCAGGACTCAGCAAGCTGCCCTGAGGCTGGTGAGGGTCTCCTGTGCCAGGACTCAGCAAGGTGCGCTGAGGCTGGTAAGGGTGTCCTGTGCCACGACTCAGCAAGGTGCGCTGAGGCTGGTGAGGGGCTCCTGTGCCATGACTCAGCAAGGTGCACTGAGGCTGGTGAGGGGCTCCTGTGCCAGGACTCAGCAAGGTACGCTGAGGCTGGTTAGGGGCTCCTGTGCCAGGACTCAGCAAGGTGCGCTGAGGCTGGCGAGGGGCTCCTGTGCCAGGACTCAGCAAGGTGCGCTGAGGCTGGAGAGGGGCTCCTGTGCCAGAACTCAGCAAGGTGCTCTGAGGTTGGTGAGGGACTCCTGTGCCAGGACTCAGCAAGGTGCGCTGTGGTTGGTGAGGGGCTCCTGTGCCAGGACTCAGCAAGGTGCGCTGAGGTTGGTGAGGAACTCCAGTGCCAGGACTCAGCAAGGTTATCTGAGGCTGGTGAGGGGCTCCTGTGCCAGGACTCAGCAAGGTGCGCTGAGGCTGGTGAGGGGCTCCTGTGCCAGGACTCAGCAAGGTGCGCTGAGGCTGGTGAGGGACTCCTGTGCTAGAACTCAGCAAGGCGCCGTGAGGCTGGTGAGGGGCTCCTGTGCCAGGACTCAGCAAGGTGCGCTGAGGCTGGTGAGGGGCTTCTGTGCAAAGGACTCAGCAAGGTGCGCTGAGGCTGGTGAGGGTCTCCTGTGCCAGGACTCAGCAAGGTGCGCTGAGGCTGGTGAGGGTCTCCTCTGCCAGGACTCAGCAAAGTGCGCTGAGGCTGGTGAGGGGGCTCCTGTGCCAGGACTCAGCAAGGTGCGCAGAGGCTGGTGAGGGTCTCCTGTGCCAGGACTCAGCAAGGTGCGCAGAGGCTGGTGAGGGTCTCCTGTGCCAGGACTCAGCAAGGTGCTCTGAGGATGGTGAGGGGCTCCTGTGCCATGACTCAGGAAGGTGCGCTGAGGCTGGTGAGGGAATACTGTGCCAGGACTCAGCAAGGTGCGCTGAGGCTGGTGAGGGTCTCCTGTGCCATGACTCAGCAAGGTGCGCTGAGGCTGGTGAGGGAATACTGTGCCAGGACTCAGCAAGGTGCGCTGAGGCTGGTGAGGGAATACTGTGCCAGGACTCAGCAAGGTGCGCTGAGGCTGGTGAGGGTCTCCTGTGCCATGACTCAGCAAGGTGCGCTGAGGCTGGTGAGGGAATACTGTGCCAGGACTCAGCAAGGTGCGCTGAGGCTGGTGAGGGAATACTGTGCCAGGACTCAGCAAGGTGCGCTGAGGCTGGTGAGGGGCTCCTGTGCCAGGACTCAGCAAGGTGCGCTGAGGCTGGTGAGGGTCTCCTGTGCCATGACTCAGCAAGGTGCGCTGAGGCTGGTGAGGGGCTCCTGTGCCAGGACTCAGCAAGGTGCACTGAGGCTGGTGAGGGGCTCCTGTGCCAGGACTCAGCAAGGTGCGCTGAGGCTGGTGAGGAGCTCCTGTGCCATGACTCAGCAAGGTGCACTGAGGCTGGTGAGGGGCTCCTGTGCCAGGACTCAGCAAAGTGCGCTGAGGCTGGTGAGGGGCTCCTGTGCCAGGACTCAGCAAGGTGCGCTGAGACTGGTGAGGGGCTCCTGTGCCAGGACTCAGCAAGGTGCGCTGAGGCTGGTGAGGGGCTCCTGTGCCAGGACGCAGCAAGGTGCACTGAGGCTGGTGAGGGTCTCCTATGCCAGGACTCAACAAGGTGCACTGAGGCTGGTGAGGGGCTCCTGTGCCAGGACTCAGCAAGGTGCGCTGAGGCTGGTGAGGGGCTCCTGTGCCAGGACTCAGCAAGGTGCACTGAGGCTGGTGAGGGGCTCCTGTGCCAGGACTCAACAAGGTGCACTGAGGCTGGTGAGGGGCTCCTGTGCCAGGACTCAGCAAGGTGCGCTGAGGCTGGTGAGGGGCTCCTGTGCCAGGACTCAGCAAGGTGGGCTGATGCTGGTGAGGGGCTCCTGTGCCAGGACTCAGCAAGGTGCGCTGAGGCTGGTGAGGGGCTCCTGTGCCAGGACTCAGCAAGGTGCGCTGAGGCTGGTGAGGGGCTCCTGTGCCAGGACTCAGCAAGGTGCGCTGAGGCTGGTGAGGGGCTCCTGTGCCAGGACTCAGCAAGGTGCGCTGAGGCTGGTGAGGGGCTCCTGTGCCAGGACTCAGCAAGGTGCGCTGAGGCTGGTGAGGGTCTCCTGTGCCAGGACTCAGCAAGGTGCACTGAGGCTGGTGAGGGTCTCCTGTGCCAGGACTCAACAAGGTGCGCTGAGGCTGGTGAGGGGCTCCTGTGCCATGACTCAGCAAGGTGCACTGAGGCTGGTGAGGGGCTCCTGTGCCAGGACTCAGCAAGGTGCACTGAGGCTGGTGAGGGGCTCCTGTGCCAGGACTCAGCAAGGTGCACTGAGGCTGGTGAGGGGCTCCTGTGCCAGGACTCAGCAAGGTGCACTGAGGCTGGTGAGGGGCTCCTGTGCCAGGACTCAGCAAGGTGCACTGAGGCTGGTGAGGGGCTCCTGTGCCAGGACTCAGCAAGGTGCGCTGAGGCTGGTGAGGGGCTCTTGATGCGAGGACTCAGCCTATCCTACATCACCTGGAAATAAACATTATTCCTACCATGCCCAACGAGCTCCATGTTTTACAGTGATTCATAAATAATAATAGTAATAATAATAATAATAATAATAATAATAATAATAATAATAATAATAATAATAATAATAATAACAATAATAATAATAATAATAATAATAATAATAATAATAATAATAATAATAATAATAATAATAATAATAATAATAATAATAATAATAATAATATTATTATTATTATTATTATTTCAAATAATAATGATAATGATCATATAGCTGCCGCTGACAGATATTCTGTATCTATATCTATCTGATCATCATCATTATCCTTATTATTATTATTATTATATTTATTATTAATGGTTATATTTATTTTTTGTGTTGATTTACTGTTTCTTACTTCCCGTTACTGTTGCTTTTTTTATTAATTTTTTTTTCGTCTCCTTATTTAGTTTTCTTGATTTTCTTCTTTAAGTTTGTTAACGTTTGTTATAGTTTTTCTCCTTCCTTTCCCGTGTTTATTGCGATTATTTCCTTATATTTCTTGACGTGTTTTTTCGAAATTTCTTGTCTCTTCTTCCTGTCTTTCTAACTTGTTCCTTATTGGTCTATATTTCTCACCCGCTTTATCAGTGATTCTTGTCTGTTTACCTTTGTTTCTAATCTCCATTTTCTTTGTTTCATGGCTATTCTTATGTTTCCTGTCTACTTTATCTCATTCTAGACAGTTTCTCAAGTGGTTTTTCTTAATTTTTCCAGACATTATCACTTGCTTTCCAGTTTTTTTTTTTTATCCTGTTCGCCCTATGTTTTCTGCATGTTTATCCTATACTTCTGAATAATTCATATCCCTTTTCCATTAGTTTCTTTTACATATTTCCTGATTTTTTTTTTTTTTTTTTTTTTTTTTTTTTTTTTTTTTTTTTTTTTTTTTTTTTTTTTTTTTTGCTCTCAAATCCCAGGTTCCTCGTTTGTTTTCTGCAGCTCTTATTGTCTATATTTCCACTGTGTCTTTCCTGTGTATCTCCGTTTTCATATATGCTTTTCAAGTTGTTGAGGTAATTCTTGAATATTTTCTTTATCATTGTCATTGCTACCTATGTTCCCTGGTTGCTCTGGTCGTCCAGACAGTCTTCATAACTGTCCATCAGTGGACGGTAATAAGGAAAATCTTCCAGGTTCTGTTCTATGATAGTTAATCTCTGTTATTTGAAAACAGTTTTGCGGAATACGGAAAGCAGCGAAAGCCAGATCTGACTCGAAGCTGTTATGCAGCCACATCAGAAGGAAAACAACAGTCAAGGACCAGGTAATCAGGCTAAGGAAGGAGGAGAGACAACAAGAAATGACCGTGAAGTATGCGAGGAACTCAACAAGAGATTCAAAGAAGTGTTCACAGACGAGACAGAAGGGACTCCAGAAAGACAGAGAGGTGGGGCACACCACCAAGTGCTGGACACAGTACACATAACCGAGGAAGAAGTGAAGAGACTTCTGAGTGAGCTAGATACCTCAAAGGCAATGGGGCCAGATAACATCTCTCCATGGGTCCTGAGAGAGGGAGCAGAGGCGCTATGTGTACCCCTAACAACAATATTCAATACATCTATCGAAACAGGGAGACTGACTGAGGCATGGAAGACAGCAAATGTAGTCCCAATCTTTAAAAAAGGAGACAGACATAAAGCACTAAACTACAGACCAGTGTCACTGACATGTATAGTATGCAGAGTCATGGAGAAGATTATCAGGAGAAGAGTGGTGGAACACCTAGAAAGAAATGATCTCATCAACAGTAGCCATCATGGTTTCAGGGACGGTAAATCCTGGAGTGTAGAACAAGAAAACACCTGAAGTGTTGAACAAGAAAACACCTGGCGTGTAGAACAAGAAAACACCTGGAGTGTAGAACAAGATAACACCTGAAGTGTTGAACATGAAAACACCTGGCGTGTAGAACAAGAAAACACCTGGAGTGTAGAACAAGATAACACCTGAAGTGTTGAACAAGAAAACACCTGGCGTGTAGAACAAGAAAACACCTGGCGTGTTGAACAAGAAAACACCTGGCGTGTAGAACAAGAAAACACCTGGCGTGTTGAACAAGAAAACACCTGG
This sequence comes from Cherax quadricarinatus, assembly GCF_038502225.1. NCBI lineage: Eukaryota > Metazoa > Arthropoda > Malacostraca > Decapoda > Parastacidae > Cherax > Cherax quadricarinatus. The sequence continues at coordinate 45,155,847 of NC_091292.1, read as the reverse complement.
CGTGTAGAACAAGAAAACACCTGGAGTGTAGAACAAGATAACACCTGAAGTGTTGAACATGAAAACACCTGGCGTGTAGAACAAGAAAACACCTGGAGTGTAGAACAAGTAAACACCTGAAGTGTAGAACAAGAGAACACCTGGCGTATTGAACAAGAAAACACCTGGCGTGTAGAACAAGAAAACACCTGGCGTGTAGAACAAGAAAACACCTGGAGTGTAGAACAAGAAAACACCTGAAGTGCTGAACAAGAAAACACCTGGCATGTAGAACAAGAAAACACCTGGAGTGTAGAACAAGAAAACACCTGAAGTGTTGAACAAGAAAACACCTGAAGTGTTGAACAAGAAAACACCTGGAGTGTAGAACAAGAAAACACCTGAAGTGTTGAACAAGAAAACACCTGGCATGTAGAACAAGAAAACACCTGGCGTGTAGAACAAGAAAACACCTGGAGTGTAGAACAAGAAAACACCTGGCGTGTTGAACAAGAAAACACCTGGCGTGTAGAACAAGATAACACCTGGCGTGTAGAACAAGAAAACACCTGGAGTGTAGAACAAGAAAACACCTGAAGTGTTGAACAAGAAAACACCTGGCATGTAGAACAAGAAAACACCTGGCGTGTAGAACAAGAAAACACCTGGAGTGTAGAACAAGAAAACACCTGAAGTGTTGAACAAGAAAACACCTGGCGTGTAGAACAAGAAAACACCTGGAGTGTAGAACAAGAAAACACCTGGCGTGTAGAACAAGATAACACCTGGAGTGTAGAACAAGAAAACACCTGGAGTGTAGAACAAGATAACACCTGGAGTGTAGAACAAGAAAACACCTGGAGTGTAGAACAAGAAAACACCTGGAGTGTAGAACAAGAAAACACCTGGAGTGTAGAACAAGATAACACCTGGAGTGTAGAACAAGAAAACACCTGAAGTGTTGAACAAGAAAACACCTGGCATGTAGAACAAGAAAACACCTGGCGTGTAGAACAAGAAAACACCTGGAGTGTAAAACAAGAAAACACCTGAAGTGTTGAACAAGAAAACACCTGGCGTGTAGAACAAGAAAACACCTGGAGTGTAGAACAAGAAAACACCTGAAGTGCTGAACAAGAAAAAACCTGGCGTGTAGAACAAGAAAACACCTGGAGTGTAGAACAAGAAAACACCTGAAGTGCTGAACAAGAAAACACCTGGCGTGTAGAACAAGAAAACACCTGGAGTGTAGAACAAGAAAACACCTGAAGTGCTGAACAAGAAAACACCTGGCGTGTAGAACAAGAAAACACCTGGAGTGTAGAACAAGAAAACACCTGAAGTGCTGAACAAGAAAACACACGTCACATACATCGTGTGGACGGTAGCGCAAGATCATAGAGACGCACAAAAGGCCTAGGAACTAAACCCCAAAAGATTTAACAATAGTACATCAGGATTTGCATCTACTATTGATTTATTTATTGCAAGCAAATTTAGTATATCTACTTAATATGTCTGGTATCTTATTTTCATTAATAAGATATCTTTACATATAGGTTATTACACTATCTGTATTCCTCATTTAGTGGGCAATTAAACACATAGTGTTCAAGATAGTGATCTTAGGGCTGGCCACATAATTTGCATCTGGTTTGATCGTCATCTGTGTGTCTGCGAGACTGCCAGAAGTACTTGTTATCAAGCTTAAGCCTGGCTACTACAACATCAGACTGCCAGAAGTACTTGTTATCAAGCCTAAGCCTGGCTACTACAACATCAGACTGCCACAAGTACTTGTTATCAAGCCTAAGCCTGGCTACTACAACATCAGACTGCCACAAGTACTTGTTATCAAGCTAAGCCTGGCTACTACATCAGACTGTCAGAAGTACTTGTTACCAAGCCTAAGCCTGGCTACTACAATATCAGACTGCCACAAGTACTTGTTATCAAGCCTAAGCCTGGCTACTACAACATCAGACTGCCACAAGTACTTGTTATCATGCCTAAGCCTGGCTACTACAACATCAGACTGCCACAAGTACTTGTTATCAAGCCTAAGCCTGGCTACTACAACATCAGACTGCCACAAGTACTTGTTATCAAGCCTAAGCCTGGCTACTACAACATCAGACTGCCACAAGTACTTGTTATCAAGCCTAAGCCTGGCTACTACAACATCAGACTGTCAGAAGTACTTGTTACCAAGCCTAAGCCTGGCTACTGCAACATCAGACTCCCACAAGTACTTGTTATCAAGCCTAAGCCTGGCTACTACAACATCAGACTGTCAGAAGTACTTGTTACCAAGCCTAAGCCTGGCTACTGCAACATCAGACTCCCACAAGCACTTGTTACCGAGCCTAAGCCTGGCTAAAGCAAACATGAAATATACAAGTTTTACTGCCCGTATGTTACCTTCACCAATATTACATTATGCATCACGTTCAATAAACAGTTAAATTATAATAAGCGAGAGAGCAAATATGGTCGCTCTCTACAGTATTGTAAGAGTGCATTCGACCAGTCAAAGTGAGCGTCTGCCCCCAGCCAGGTTGGTTGGTGTTAAAACTGGACAGCGAACGAGAGTACTTCTGACTCCCTGTGCAAATTACTCCAACCTGCCTGCCAGTTTGGTTGATGTGGCATGCGCAAGAGTACTTTACAGTTTATTCGACGTATGTCACATGCCTATTGTGGCATGCTCTCCCTGCCAGTGAAATAGTAATTAAGAGCATAACAGTCGGGGCCCTACTGTTAGGCTAATTCCTGGTTCATCAGCCAATCACGTGAAAACCGTCAACTCTGTGCAGCGATATCTTCAACTCGTGGAGCAGAATATGCAGGTTTTCATTACATCTCGTTAGAGACTTCTACAGTACCTTTTGCTCATGTACTCGTGTACCGTCTCGTACATACTGACTGTATATAGTGTAAATAACTATACGGAGTTTTGGTGAAGGAATACAGAGATTTAGAATTGATCTCTGCTGTTTTGCTTTATTCCTGCTCTGCCTAGTTGAGAGTTTGCTGACTTATTTACGAACAGGTGCTACAGGCCAACTAGACCACCTGTCTTCGTAATAGCTGGTCTAGAGAGTATGCACGAATGTGTGATCAATGCCAAGTAAACTGTAATGCACTCAGCGTACGCCACAATTATTGTGTAAAAGCAGAAGTGGAAGACTCAGACTCAGACTAAAGCAAAGGATCAACCCAAACTATTCTATACCTATAAGGTTAAGAACAGGAATGAAAAATATCTAATGCTGAATCTAGAAGAATATGAGAATCTGCTAACTTAAAATCAAAAGGAATTGTGTAAGAATCTTGAAGAAAAATCAGCAGATCATTACAACTGAACACACTAAATGTTACCTTAAAATATAGAGGTGACGAAAGAAAAGCTGTAATACATGAGTTAAATGAATATATCTGGGATTAAAACAACGCAAGATTTAGTGAATTGTGTAGAAGTGCAAGAATTCTTAACTGAGTATCTAGTGAAGATATTCAACATAACTCTAGAGACTTCAGAGATAACAGACAGCTAGAAAAACCATTGTAGTACTAATATTATAAAGTAAATAACCAAAAAACCAATACGAAAAAAATAGTCTACTTGGAAAAACTATCATTTCCTAGCGGATGAGGTAGATACATTGTTGTGGTCTTTGAAGGCGAGATCCTCTGACATTGTCACTTCCAAGTCCTTCACATCACTTTTCCGCTCTATTGCTTGGTTACAATTTGTTGTATACCCTGACACATTTTTAATTTCTTCAAGTTTTCCATATCTGAGTAGTTGAAATTTCTCCTCGTTGAACTTCATATTGTTTTGAATAGCCCATTCGAAGATTTGGTTGATGTCCGCTTGGAGTCCCGCAGTGTCGTCGATGGAGGTCACTGTCATGGTGATCCGGGTGTCATCCGTAAAGGAAGACACGGAGCTATGGCTTACATTTCTGTCTATGTCAGAAATGAGGATGAAGGATAGAATGGGAACGAGTACTGTGCCTTGTGAAACAGAGCTTTCTACCATGGCTGCCTGAAACTTTACTCTGTTTACTATTACTTTCTGTACTCTATTTGCCAGGAAGTTGCAGATCCATCTACCAACTTTTCCCGTTATTCCTTTATCCCGTATTTTGTGTGCTATTACACCATGGTCACACTTGTCGGAAGCTTTTGCAAAGTCTGTGTATACTACATCTGTGTTTTATTTATCCTCTATAGCATCCAGGACCTTGTCATAGTGGTCGGGTAGCTGGGACAGGCAGGAGCAACCTGCCCTAAACCCGTGTTGCCCTGGGTTGTGTAACTGATGGGTACCTAGATGGTTGGCTATCTTGCTTCTTAGAACCCTCTCAAAGATTTTTATGATATGGAATGTTAGTGCTATCGGTCTGTAGTTCTTTGCATTTGCTTTTCTGCCACCTTTGTGGAGTGGGATTATGTCTGTTGTTTTTAGTGTGTGTGGGATGACCCCTGTGTCCATGCTCCTTCTCTATAAAATGCTGAAGGCACGCGATAGGGACTTCTTGCAGTTCTTGATGAACACGGAGTTCCACGAGTCTGGGTCTGGGGCAGAGTGCATGGGCATGTCATTAATTTCCTCTTCAAAATCTCGTGGAGTTATAATAATATCCGAGTGTTTTGGGATGATCAAATTTTGGGTTTCGTTCATAAAGAATTCATTTGCATTGTCGACCCTTAGAGTGGGCAGTGGATCGCTGAACACTGAGTTATACTGGGACTTTAGTATCTCACTCATTTCTTGGCTGCCATCTGTGTATGTCCCATCCCGCCTAAGCAGGGACCCAATACTGGATGTTGTTTTTCCCTTGGATTTGGCATAAAAGAAGTATTTTGATTTTTTTTCAATTTCCTTTATGGCTTTTAGCTCTTCCTGTGATTCTTGTCTCCTATAAGATTCCTTGAGCTTAAGTTCAATATTTGCAATTTCATTGACTAATGCTTCCCTTCGTATTTCAGATATATTGATCCCACTCAGCAGCTCTGTGACTCTTCGCTTTCGTTTGTATAGGGAACGTCTCTCTCTTTCTAGTTTACAGCTTCTCTATCTTTCCTTAATGGAATGTGTCTTGAGCAGATCTCAAGAACCACAGAATTCATTTTTTCAAGGCAGATGTTCGGATCCGTGTTGTTTAGGATATCTTCCCAGCTTGTTTCATTTAGGACATGGTTTACTTGATCCCATTGTATGTTTTTGTTATTGAAATTGAATTTCGTAAAGAGACCTTAATGACTGCTCACATTTTGCTGGTCCGGAGCCCTGTGCATACATGTCTGTACCTGTGCATACATGTCTGTACCTGTGCATACATGTCTGTACCTCTATTATGTTGTGATCTGAGTGACTTGTCTTTGATACAGTTATTATATTAAGTATCAGATCATCATTGTTAGTGAAGATGAGGTCCAGCGTATTTTCTAGTCTTGTAGGCTCTACTATTTGCTGGTTTAAGGTGAATTTGTTGTAAAGATTTAATAGTTCGTGTGTGTGTGAATTTTCATCTGAGCTGCCTCCCGGGGTGATCTCTGCTAAAGCATTGTTTGCTATAATCCTCCATTTTAGGTGTCTCAGGTCGAAATCTCCTAGTTTACCTGGAGTTTACCTGGAGAGAGTTCCGGGGGTCAACGCCCCCGCGGCCCGGTCTGAGACCAGGCCATTGGCAGATTTTCCAGACAGTGGTCAATTTTCTCAAGCTGCTCCCTTGAGTGGAGGTGACCAGACTGAGTGGGTCATTGGGCTAATCCGGGGGCGGGGGGGGGGGTACATGGATCTGCTCCGCATGGGTCAGTAGACCTGCTGCAGTGTTCCTTCTTTCTTATATTCTTATGTTCTTATGCTCCTGGAGTTGCTAGGAAGTTGCATCTGGAGGCTTGTATACTACCACAATGACAAGGTTTAGGTTCTCGATCTTTACCGCCAAAACTTCAGCTACAGAACCTTCACGGCGCGCATAACGGAGATAAAACACCTCAATTACTGGGAGCGCTTGAAGTTCCTAAACCTGTATTCCCTGGAACGCAGGCGGGAGAGATACATTATTATATACACTTGGAAAATCCTAGAGAAACTAGTACCGAACTTGCACACGAAAATCACTCACTGCGAAAGCAAAAGACTTGGCAGACGATGCAACATCCCCCCAATGAAAAGCAGGGGTGTCACTAGCACGTTAAGAGACCATACAATAAGTGTCAGGGGCCCGAGACTGTTCAACTGCCTCCCAGCATACATAAGGGGGATTACCAACAGACCCCTGGCTGTCTTCAAGCTGGCACTGGACAAGCACCTAAAGTTGGTTCCTGACCAGCCGGGCTGTGGCTCGTACGTTGGTTTGCGTGCAGCCAGCAGCAACAGCCTGGTTGATCAGGCTCTGATCCACCAGGAGGCCTGGTCACAGACCGGGCCGCGGGGGAGTTGACCCCCGGAACTCTCTCCAGGTAAACTCCAGGTAAACATCATTTGAGGTGTTTAGTAGTTCTGTGCAAATGAGCGACTCTGTGACATACAGGCCAACCCGTTCCTTGTTGCCTGTTTAGTCTGCCGCATCGGAATAGGTTATAACCTGGGATCCATATTTCGTTGTCCTAATGATCAGCACAGATCTTGCATAGATCTGAGTTTCAGTCTGGTATCTGTACCTAAACTGCTCCCTTCCACTCATAGCTGACACGCAATCAGCTACACACCATCCTATAGCCGTTCTCCAGCTATCACCCCAACAAAACTTCACTGTGGTTCACGACTAGCGACTCTACTGCTTCAGAAGGGCTGTGGTTGTCAGAGGATCCCAGTACCTCGGTTCTTCAGAATCCCTGCTCATGTTGGAGTTACTTCAGGTATCATAACAGTCACGTCCACCTGTGAGGCTCAGTGTTCTAAATCACGACTACGTGCCCAGAACATCAGCACAACCCCCCTCTCTTCCATTATTCACTTCCTATGTACATATTAGCTTTGAGTCATTAATTATTTAAATATTTCAGTTTTCATTCTTTGCTTCAGGTAGGATTAATTTCATTATTTAAGTGATTTATATTCTATACTAATTCTACATATTAATAATATTCTTCATCTTATTAAGTTATCATTGATTTTTCTATCTTTTCATTTCCGTAGGGAGGAATAGGCCTTATCAAATATTCTTTGATGGTTTCATTAACGAAGGTTCAAAATGTTATAAAATACTTACAGGTTGGTGAGTAAGTAGATGAATAAGATACCCAACTGGTGCACTTATGTCTTACTCATCTACCTTAATAATGTAACACAAGACAATTAGAATTCGGAAGAGTTACTGAGACAACTCAGGCAAAACCAAGAGGTACAGTTCTTAAGACGCACTGGTTTTGATAAACTGGAATGAGTTAAATAGAAAGGTAGAATTATTTTAGTTGATGATGAGTAAGACACATGAGCAGCACTTAGGCATCTCTACTGTTCAAACTTTTCGTCTTCCCAGCAGACTACTTTATTCGAATATGCGCTATTGTGCCACTGGAGAGCAAAAAAATATAACACACAAACTTGCAGTGCAGGCGAGATGTTTTGAAAAATAGAAATGTCTTAATGTTACACAAATGTCTCATTTATCAACTTGTCAATACTGTATACCATTTATGATACATGTTGATGTTTTCCCAGGATGCTACGCTAATAAGATTTACATACTGTAGGTAGATAATTATACAGAGCATTTTCATAAGGACATTTACATATGCAAAACATACCAGCAAGTGGCTACTGGTGGACATCTGTAAAGCACGTAAAGCGGCAGTGAAGATGTGACCGGGAGGAATAACACTGAGGGTATCGTAGCAACCAGGTGAAAAACCTGGTGAAAAACTATTACGATAACCACAAAGGAAGATGCAAGGTCGTCAAGTGTATAAAAAGACTTCAGACATCTCAACGGGGATCCTTCAGAATACCCTGTAAGACTAATAATAATAATAATCTTTATTTCTACAAGTACATGTACAAGGTACACAGTCCTAGCTGACATCAATGACATACTACTATACAGAAAGCCGCTTGTTAGGCTGAGCATTTCTTGAAAATTTTATGTCAATTTTGTCACAGGATGTGACCCACACAAGTCGACTAACACCCAGGTACCTATTTTACTGATAGGTGAACATGGACAACAGGAGTCTTAGGGAAACACGACTTAATGTTTTCACTTGTACCAGGGATCGACCCCAAAACCTCAGTGTGAGCTGAGAGCGCAAACAATCGAGGTATGTCTGTAAGTATTCAGTGACGTAAAGAACAAAAGCCTTCATAAATATACACAAAAAGCATAAGAAACGTTAAAAGATTTGCAAATCTAAACGTAAGTTATGAATGATATATTTTTATTTAAAAACGACAACTGGGAGACAATGAGACCACATGACAGGAGATGATACTCATTGGCGTTGTCAAGGTGACAGACAGGGCAATTTGCATGGTCTTGGGTTTACACACTACAGATAAAAACTGAAAAAGTCAACGAGAAATAAAAAAAAATATCTTCAAAATTATAATTTTGAGTGGGTTGCATACTGTAAATACGATTTCAAATGTAGATACGATATAACCAGTGGGACCAGTCTGGGAAATAAATGAAAGCTGGAAAGCTCTGGGAATTAAAAACACTGAGAAGATTTCATGAAGAATGATATACCAGAGGAGTTGCATATTACGGCAGAAGAAGCGAAGGAAGTGCTGGCAGGAGGAGGAAGGAAAGATGATGGAGACAGATTACAGCCAATCACTTCAGGTTACCGCAAGACAACCAATCACCTCCAGTCACTGTAAGACAGCCAATCACTTCAGGTTACCGCAAGACAACCAATCACCTCCAGTCACTGCAAGACAACCAATCACTTCAGGTTACCGCAAGACAACCAATCACCTCCAGTCACTGTAAGACAACCAATCACCTCCAGTCACTGTAAGACAACCAATCACCTCCAGTCATTGTAAGACAACCAGTCACCTCCAGTCACTGCAAGACAACCAAACACCTCCAGTCACTGTAAGACAACCAATCACCTCCAGTCACTGGAAGACAACCAATCACCTCCAGTCATTGCAAGACAACCAATCACCTCCAATCACCGCAAGAAAACCAATCACTTCCAGTCACTGCAAGACAACCAATCACCTCCAATCACCGCATGACAACCAATCACTTCCAGTCACTGCAAGACAACCAATCACCTCCAGCCACTATAAGACAATCAATCACCTCCAATCACTGTAAGACAACTAATCACCTCCATTCACTGTAAGACAACCAATCACCTCCAGTCACTGCAAGACAACCAATCACCTCCAATCGCCGCAAGACAACCAATCACTTCCAGTCACTGCAAGACAACCAATCACCTCCAATCACCGCAAAATAACCAATCACTTTCAGCCACTGCAAGACAACCAATCACCTCCAATCACCGCAAAACAACCAATCACTTCCAGGCACTGCAAGACAACCAGTTACCTCCAATCACCGAAAAACAACCAATCACCTCCAATCACCGCAAAACAACCAATCACTTCCAGGCACTGCAAGACAGCCAATTACCTCCAATCACCTCCAGGCACTGCAACACAACCAATCACCTCCAGCCACCGCAAAACAACCAATCACTTCCAGGCACTGCAAGACAACCAATCACCTCCAATCACCGCAAAACAACTAATCACCTCCAATCACCGCATGACAACCAATCACTTCCAGGCACTGCAAGACAACCAATCACTTCCAATCACCGCAAAACAACCAATCACTTCCAGGCACTGCAAGACAACCAATCACAGCAAAATAGCCAATCACTTCCAGTCACTGCAAGACAACCAATGACCTCCAATCACCGCAAAACAACCAATCACTTCCAGGCACTTCAAGACAACCAATCACCTCCAATCACCGCAAAACAACCAATCACCTCCAATCACCGCAAAACAACCAATCACTTCCAGGCACTGCAAGACAGCCAATCACCTCCAATCACTTCCAGGCACTGCAAGACAAGCAATCACTTCCAATCACCGCAAAACAACCAATCACTTTCAGGTGCTGCAAGACAACCAATCACCTCCAATCACCGCAAAACAAGCAATCACCTCCAATCACCGCAAAACAACCAATCACTTCCAGGCACTGCAAGACAACCAATCACCTCCAATCACCTCAAAACAACCAATCACTTCCAGGCACTGCAAGACAACCAATCACCTCCAATCACCGCAAAACAACCAATCACTTCCAGGCACTGCAAGACAACCAATCACCTCCAATCACCGCAAGACAACCAATCACCTCCAATCACTGCAAGACAACCAATCACCTCCAATCACCGCAAAACAACCAATCACTTCCAGTCACTGCAAGACAACCAATCACAGCAAAATAGCCAATCACCTCCAGTCACTGCGAGACAATATAGTGAAATCCAAGCAGAAATGACCTACGTATGAAGTTGTTAGGTGTTGTGGTTCCAGGAAAGAGGATCTTAAAGACCCCCCATAGTAAATAAGCCACACAGCTTGAACCCGATGGATCATTTTGGGCTGCTAACCCACTGCGATATTAATCCCGTTTTCTTCTCCAGGAAAATTCTCATCAACCTGCTTTAACTATTGTTTCATCAAGAACCATTACCGTACCAGTCCCAGCTCTCTTCTTTCTTTTTCCCTTATCACTCTCCCTAAGTCCAGTCTACTCGCAGAAAATTTACGCACTCCTCACTCTAGCACCACACCTTGCCGCACTCCTCACTCTAGCACCACACCTTGCCACACTCCAGCAACCTACACCTCACGTCGCGTACACCACACTCAATACTCCTCACTCTAGCACCACACCTTGCCACACTCCAGCAACCTACACCTCACGTCGCGTACACCACACTCAATACTCCTCACTCCAGCACCACACCTTGCCACACTCTAGCAACCTACACCTCACGTCGCGTACACCACACTCAATACTCCTCACTCTAGCACCACACCTTGCCACACTCTAGCAACCTACACCTCACGTCGCGTACACCACACTCAATACTCCTCACTCCAGCACCACACCTTGCCACACTCTAGCAACCTACACCTCACGTCGCGTACACCACACTCAATACTCCTCACTCCAGCACCACACCTTGCCACACTCCAGCAACCTACACCTCACGTCGCATACACCACACTCAATACTCCTCACTCCAGCACCACACCTTGCCACACTCCAGCAACCTACACCTCACGTCGCATACACCACACTCAATACTCCTCACTCCAGCACCACACCTTGCCACACTCCAGCAACCTACACCTCACGTCGCGTACACCACACTCAATACTCCTCACTCCAGAAACCTCACACCTCCCATCCTATGCTCACACCTCAGTACAACTCATGCACCCCTCACACTCAACTAATTTCCACCAACATTAACCTAACCAGTTACTTCTCTCGCTACACGTCATCCTGTACTACATAAATATGACCAGTGATTTTTCTTTTAATGTTAACCCTCATAGATTTATTTCGTTTGGTGTGCGCGACAGGTCGTCCTGATATATGGAATCAAATCTTGTCTTGTCTTTTGTACTCATCATTTAATACTTAAATTTACTAACGCACTGCTGAGGTAACTTAGCTCAAGCTGACATATTTCAGTACCATACTATGGTTTTAATAAGGCAGGAAGACATAGCTAGCTTTTCTTCACACAATTATGCAAGTTAATTATATAGTGGTTAAAAATACGTGAGATAACACTAGGACATATTAGAAAACATTTGGATTCTGGGACCTTGGTCCCAGAACCGAAACATTTTTTTTCAAATATATCTTAGTCTTTACTATTACGAGTATTTTTATCCACTTTGTCCGGATCAATTATCACTGTTTATACCTTAATTATATATCTGAACACTTAGAATGTATCTAATCTTGGTAAAAGGTAAAGTATACCCTGCACACCACTTGCTCTGGCTCACCCACTTAACATTTTTCTCTTCACGACGTCATCAGGTTTCACCTTGTCTTCTCCTCTGCAAGTCTCACCTAAAATAGCAATCTCTCTCAGGATGTAGAGTGATCTGAACCAATACGAAGAGCTGTGGTAGACTCTATAAACAGCATTAAATATTGATATCATATGGCCCAAGAGGCTAGGAGGGATTAAATCTGGACTCGGCCAGTTAACAGGCAGTACCACGAGTTGATTTTAGACACCTACATAAACAAGTGAGTATAAATATATGAGCACATCCATCAGCTAAGAGCACCACTATCGTGTCGCCCACGTTCCGTCTGTAGTATTAAATTCTTGCTCTGCACCTTTCCGAACGATGTGTTTATTTCCGACCTCCCTTGTCCTCTCTTTCCGAGCCTCTCTCTCCACCATTCACGCTCTCTATGATCGCTGTTCTCTCTCACCATGTCACCTGCTCATAACATTCACCATCCCCCTCCCCCCCTCACCCTTTCCTACACACAGAGAACAACAAAGGAAAGGGAAGCCCAGAATAGATTAAAGTGAGCTTTAATATCACGTACACAATGGAGATGGGATCATATAGACGGAAAATGGACAGAGAAACTGACACCAGATAAAACTGCATTCACGGAAATAGATTCGTTTGGGAATAATTATGAATTAAATTCTTCATATTCGGCCTTTAAAATAATGAAGGAGAAAGATGACATGGATAGAGGTAGTGTTGATATTATATATGAAATACAAAAATAACCCGTACATAAAAGAGAGAAGCTTACGACGACGTTTCGGTCCGACTTGGACCATTGACATAGTCAATGGTCGGACCGAAACGTCGTCGTAAGCTTCTCTCTTTTATGTGCGGGTTATTTGTGTATCGTTCCAGTCACGGTATTGTGCCTTTTTTATTATTTATTATTATATATGAAATAAATCGGGAGGTGAAAACTTTGAATTACTTTGACTTTATTATTCATAAAATCAAGATGGCTTCAAAAAGAAGTAACCCCCTACAAAGTTACGGAAACAACAACGAAGCAACCAGAGACTAAAGAGAGAATGTTACATAACTTCAAACAGGACTGAAAAAAAAATAACTCCTGAGTGACTCGGAGGGGGGGGGGAGATAACAGGCAAAGTACTTGCTAAACGTAATTCATCTCTAGGAATCAATACAACGATAATGATCTGAAGTTACACACAAGTCTAATTGCATCTCCTAAGGTATACTTAATGTAGTTACTGTTATAGGTGTACAGAATACCGTTAACCTTAAGAGAGCAAACATTTATCATACAGAGAAACACTAGTAAACTGATCGTTGAGTTTAAATACTTGAAATAAAAAAGTCCCAGGTTGCTACCCTTTCTCACACTGGATCATTATTATTATTATTATTATTATTATTATTATTATTTGACTTGAATTGCCAGTCCCGTTTGTATCCTATGGGGCAGTGGTTCTTAACTCCTGGGCTGATACCCAAAACTGGAACAAGCCATTAGAATTGGGTCATCAAGGGACTGTAATATTTTTAATATTATTATCATTATTATTATTATTATTATTATTATTATTATTATTATTATTATTATTATTATTATTATTATTATTATTATTTCATGTGTTATTTCATAACTAGTATTAAGTAGTTGTTTCTGTATTCTTTTCTGCTTGGTTACTCCAAACGTTGAAATTATAGCTAAATGTTAGTACGTGGAGGAATGTGTTAATGTTGGCTTCAGACATCACACAACCTGGAGTGCTTAAACAAGAATGTGTTATTTGTGAGGAAGTCTCGAGCACGGAGTCGTTCAAGCAGAACAAGCTTGGAAGGCCCTCAGGAGGAAAGCACAGTGCACTTGTCTACAGAGTGGACTTTCTCAGAGGTTGTCATGTGAGTTGCAGAATGTGCTACAGGTTATCCAGGTTGAAAATTTCATTAAAGCCGGGACTCTTAGCTTCAAGATTTTCACTCAGATGTGTTCTGGTTTTGGTTGGGAACAAGTGTATCTCTTGTATCACTGAGGTTAAGTGGCTGTCACGGGAAAAGGTGATCCAACAATTGCTTGACATGAGGAACGTGACGAGACAATTTCGGTTGCAAAGAGTCATCCTAAAAAAGAATCACCTCAAAATTCTCAGATTCAAAATGAACTATGCAAGTGGCTTATTTTGCCAATATTTTTGGTGAGATTAGAATATTGAAAATTTCCATGCAAGGTCGCGATCAGACGATGGTTGGGTTATCACAGGAACTAACTGCATTCCGAGGGAAAATTGAAGTTGCTGAAGAGCAAAATTGAGGCTGGAAAGACTGCATCATTGCCATCCTGGAGAGCACTTCCGGGGAGTGATGCATTTTCAATCACATAAGATGCATTTTCATTCATATAAGCCAAAGCGTAATCATAGAACATAATTCCAATATAATCACAGAGTTTGATCACTATGTTCCTGAGGATGTGATAAAATTCACCTTCAGCATTGAACCTGAGGATCTACCTGACGATATTTCCAACGTCAGTAGCTCTTGGAGAATCACAGTGACGAAACACCTCAGTACGAGTTCACAGGCAGAGAGAATCACTGAGTTCATTCTGTATCAAAGGTCATGTAGAAAAATATATTCTTGGAAATGAAGCCGTGAAAGAGCTCATTTTCTTTATTACAACCTTCCTGTGTGAGGCAAGATTTAAATCACTCACTTTCACTCACCCTCACTTACCATCACTTACCATCACTCACCATCACTTACTATCACTCACCATCACTCACCATCACTCACCATCACTCACCATCACTCACCATCACTCACCATCACTTACCATCACTCACCATCACTTACTATCACTCACCATCACTCACCATCACTTACTATCACTCACCCTCACTTACCATCACTCACCATCACTCACCGTCACTCACCATCACTCACCATCACTCACCATCACTCACCATCACTCACCATCACTCACCGTCACTCACCATCACTTACTATCACTCACCATCACTCACCATCACTCACCCTCACTTACCATCACTCACCATCACTCACCATCACTCACCGTCACTCACCATCACTCACCATCACTCACCATCACTCACCATCACTCACCGTCACTCACCATCACTTACTATCACTCACCATCACTCACCATCACTCACCGTCACTCACCATCACTCACCATCACTCACCATCACTCACCATCACTTACCATCACTCACCATCACTCACCATCACTCACCATCACTCACCATCACTCACCATCACTCACCATCACTCACCGTCACTCACCATCACTTACTATCACTCACCATCACTCACCATCACTCACTATCACTCACCATCATTCACCATCACTCACCATCACTCACCATCACTCACCCTCACTTACCATCACTCACCATCACTTACCATCACTCACCATCACTTACTATCCCTCACCATCACTCACCGTCACTCACCATCACTCACCGTCACTCACCATCACTCACCATCACTCACCATCACTCACCTTCACTCACCATCACTCACCATCACTCACCATCACTCACCATCACTCACCATCACTCACCGTCACTCACCATCACTCACCATCACTCATCATCACTCACCGTCACTCACCATCAATCACCATCACTCACCATCACTCACCTTCACTCACCATCACTCACCATCACTCACCATCACTCACCATCACTCACCTTCACTCACCATCACTCACCATCACTCACCATCACTCACCATCACTCACCGTCACTCACCATCACTCACCATCACTCACCATCACTCACCATCACTCACCATCACTCACCATCACTCACCATCACTCACCGTCACTCACCATCACTCACCATCACTCACCATCACTCACCATCACTCACCATCACTCACCATCACAAAGTACGGAAACTGTCTACAACCAGAGCATGACATGAGATGCAGTGTCATCTAAATGACCCTGAGGTGAGGAGCAGTGCCACGGATCTCATTAATTACTGGCACCTGACCCACCATACCACAATCCACCTATTAAATAAGTGTCATATCTATTAAATAAGTGTCATATCTATTAAATAAGTGTCATATCTATTAAATAAGTGTCATATCTATTAAATAAGTGTCATATCTATTACAAATATTCCTTATTATTTCTGTTTATTAGTCACACTTAAAAATATTGTCAGTTACATTTTCGCTTTAATCTCTTTCTTTTTTTAAGAACAAAATTATCTTTTTACTTACGTTTACAAATTATGGTTATGAACACAAGTATCGCCATGTATATTGTCGACAGAATCTGGTAATCAGTCCCTCAGCCCTCAGGCTGAGGGACTGATTACCTCAAACTCCTTCTGATCTGCACAGTTCTTCTTTGTATGGACTGATGAAGCCACTGTGTGGCGAAACGTTTCTTCAGTAAAGATACCCAAGTGTTGCACATGTATCTAATTTAACAAGTGTCTAATTTACCGAGAGTCTTATTTCCAAAGTGCCTAAATTCCCAAGTGCCTAATTTCCAAAGTGTCTAATTTACCAGGCGTCTAATTTACCAGGTGTCTAATTTACCAGGTGTCTAATTTACCAGGCGTCTAATTTACCAGGTGTCTAATTTATCAAGTGTCTAATTTCCCAAATGTCTAATTTCCCAAACGTCTAATTTCCCAAGTGTCTGATTTACCAAGTGTCTAATTTACCAATTGTCTAATTTACCAAGTGTCTAATTTACCAAGTGTCTAATTTACCCAGTGTCAAATTTACCAATTGTCTAATTTACCAAGTGTCTAATTTACCAAGTGTCTAATTTACCAAGTGTCTAATTTACCAAGAGTCTAATTTACCAAGTGTCTAATTTACCAAGTGTCTAATTTACCAAGTGTCTAATTTACCAAGTGTCTAATTTACCAATTGTCTAGTTTACCAAGTGTCTAATTTACCAAGTGTCTAATTTACCAAGTGTCTAATTTACCAAGTGTCTAATTTACCAAGTGTCTAATTTCCCATGTGTCTAATTTCCCAAGTTTAAGTATGGACTGAATGGAGAGTCAGGAGGTAAAATTCTGTATTGTGACAGTTGAAAAAATTCCCTCCAGTCTTCAAACAGAAGACTGACGACTACCAGAGAGGATCACCGGAAAGATTACAAGTTGATGAAGGTAAGTTCAGCTCCTTCAGGCTACTGAGTACACACCAGATGAGTACTCAAGTACAAACAAAGAGATGAGTACACAGCATGTACGTACACACCAGATGAGTACACAGGAAGCAGGTACATAACGAGTGAGTACATATGTGAAGCTTGTTCAGTGGTGGCGGTGGTGGTGTAGCATGTCCAGTGGTGGTGTAGCATGTCCAGTGGTGGTGTAGCATGTCCAGTGGTGGTGTAGCATGTCCAGTGGTTGTGTAGCATGCCCAGTGGTTGTGTAGCATGTCCAGTGGTGGTGTAGCATGCCCAGTGGTTGTGTAGCATTTCCTGTGGTTGTGTAGCATGTCCAGTGGTTGTGTAGCATGTCCAGTGGTGGTGTAGCATGTCCAGTGGTTGTGTAGCATGCCCAGTGGTTGTGTAGCATGTCCAGTGGTGGTGTAGCATGCCCAGTGGTTGTGTAGCATGTCCAGTGGTGGTGTAGCATGCCCAGTGGTTGTGTAGCATGTCCAGTGGTGGTGTAGCATGTCCAGTGGTGGTGTAGCATGTTCAGTGGTGGTGTAGCATGTCCAGTGGTGGTGTAGCATGTCCAGTGGTGGTGTAGTATGCCCAGTGGTTGTGTAGCATGTCCAGTGGTGGTGTAACATGTCCAGTGGTGGTGTAGCATGTCCAGTGGTGGTGTAGCATGTCCAGTGGTGGTGTAGCATGTCCAGTGGTGATGTAGCATGTCCAGTGGTGGTGTAACATGTCCAGTGGTGGTGTAGCACGTCCAGTGGTGGTGTAGCATGTTCAGTGGTGGTGTAGCATATCCAGTGGTGGTGTAACATGTCCAGTGGTGGTTTAGCATGTCCAGTGGTAGTGTAGCAAGTCCAGTGATGGTTTAATGTGTCCAGTGGTGTTGCTTGTTCCCTGGTGTTGTTTGGGCTGGTTTGTGGAGGTTGGGCTGGGGTGTGGCCTGATCCGGAAGTGGAGATAGGGCTGGGGTGTGGTCTGACCGGGGAGTGGAGGTTGCGCTGGAGTGTGACCTGACTCGAAAGTGGAGGTAGGGCTGGGGTGTGACCTGACCCGGAATGAAGGCTGGGCTGGGGTGTGGCCTGACCTGGGAGTTGAGGTTGGGCTGGGGTGTCGCCTGACCTGGGAGTGGAGGTTGGGCTGGGGTGTGGCCTGACCCGGGAGTGGAGATAGGGCTGGGGTGTGGCCTGACCTGGGAGTAGAGGTTGGGCTGGGGTGTGGCCTGACCTGGGAGTGGAGGTTGGGCTGGGGTGTGGCTTGGCCTGGGAGTGGAGGTTGGGCTGGGGTGTGGCCTGACCTGGGAGTGGAGGTTGGGCTTGGGTGTGGCCTGACCCGGGAGTGGAGATAGGGCTGGGGTGTGGCCTGACCTGGGAGTGGAGGTTGGGCGGGGGTGGGGCCTGACCTGGGAGTGGCGGGTGGGCTGGGGTGTGGCTTGCCCTGGGAGTGGAGGTTGGGCTGGGGTGTGGCCTGACCTGGGAGTGGAGGTTGGGCTGGGGTGTGGCCTGACCTGGGAGTGGAGGTTGGGCTGGGGTGTGGCCTGACCTGGGAGTGGAGGTTGGGCTGGGGTGTGGCCTGACCTGGGAGTGGAGGTTGGGCTGGGGTGTGGCCTGGCCTGGGAGTGGAGGTTGGGCTGGGGTGTGGCCTGACCTGGGAGTGGAGGTTGGGCTGGGGTGTGGCCTGACCTGGGAGTGGAGGTTGGGCTGGGGTGTGGCCTGGCCTGGGAGTGGAGGTTGGGCTGGGGTGTGGCCTGACCTGGAAGTGGAGGTTGGGCTGGGGTGTGGCCTGACCTGGGAGTGGAGGTTGGGCTGGGGTGTGGCCTGGCCTGGGAGTGGAGGTTGGGCTGGGGTGTGGCCTGACCTGGAAGTGGAGGTTGGGCTATGGTGTGGCCTGACCCGGGAGTGGAGGTTGGGCTATGGTGTCGCCTGACCTGGGAGTTGAGGTTGGGCTATGGTGTGGCCTGACCCCAAAGTGGAGGTTGGGCTATGGTGTGGCCTGACCCGGGAGTGGAGGTTGGGCTATGGTGTGGCCTGACCCGGGAGTGGTGGTTGGGCTGGGGTGTGGCCTGACCTGGGAGTGGAGGTTGGGCTATGGTGTGGCCTGACCCGGGAGTGGAGGTTGGGCTATGGTGTGGCCTGACCCGGGAGTGGAGGATGGACTGGGGTGTGACTTGGCCTCATAGCCAACACCGGACACATCAATGTGACAATTTGTGGAACATCCAAGCACAGTGAATGACTCGCAGAGGTGGTGGACACGGCCGGACACTGTCAGATCTCAGCCCGACATTGGCAGACTACATCTCGACACTGACAGACTTCGGTCCGGCACTGACAGACCTCTGCCTGGCACTGACAGAGATATGTCCAACATTTTCAGACTTCAGCCCGAAACTGACAGACCTTATTCCGACAGTGGCAGTGCTCATCCTGATCTGTCAGCGGGATACTAACAGATCAGGCACTGACAAACCTCGACCCGACACTCACAGATCTCCGCCGGACACTGACAGATCTTCAGCTTGTCTTACCTGGTAATAACAAGTCTATTTACCCGATCACTATCTATATATTTACCGTTATCTCGTTCTCTACGAGGTTAATGGAGGCAAAATATAGACAGATATATCATTTTGCATCCCGTACGTCTCAACAGACGTCGGGTTTTTCACTGACTAAAAATGGTGAAAAATGTGATGGTGACACTTGCCTGTGTACGTGGCATTTCTGACATAATTCTGTCTCTGTCGTCTCTCTGGTTCCTTCTTCACTGTCTCTTCTTGATAATATGTTCTCGCTCTTACCTTTGAAGATATACCTTTGAAGAGTTTCGAGAGTTTCTCTACTGTAATAAAGTTGGTAGAATTACCGACAATATGTAAAGTAAAAGGACACAAGTGCAACTAATGTGACATTTATTGTGGCAACGTTTCGCTCTCCAGGAGCTTTATCAAGCCATTACGCTTGATAAAGCTTGATAAAGCTCCTGGAAAGCGAAACGTTGCCACAATAAATGTCACATTAGTTGCACTTGTGTCCTTTTACTTTACAGTTTCTCTACTGTTTGAGCCCGGTCATGGACCAGGCTCGTCTGGTGCTCTTAGTTATTCTTTTTTTTTATTGATTTTATTGTATGTTATGATTGGTTAATTTTGGTTAATTGACTTATAACTAACCAACTTAATCTATTCTAATCTGAGCTAACCTAATATTAAGTAAATTTACGTAACTTGAAAAACAAAAGGAGGAATACCCTAACTGGAACAACACACAATATGAAATTTACACACGTAAGCAACATCTGGGTATCTTTACAGTAGACATTTCACCATCCAGTGGTTTTATCAATACAAATTCAAGGACATAATTGGAAGACAGAAGAACTATATACAAAAGATGAGGTAATCAGTCCCTTAGAGTTGGTGTGAAGAGCAACGTAGTCGTGAAGATTCTGGAGCACAGGCAAGGAGGCTGGCGCTTATTGTGTACCATTTGTGCACAATACACAAATAACCCACAGACAGGAGAGAGAGAGAGAAAGAGAGAGAGAGAGAGAGAGAGAGAGAGAGAGAGAGAGAGAGAGAGAGAGAGAGAGAGAGAGAGAGAGAGAGAGAGAGAGAGAGAGAGAGAGAGAGAGAGACATCTTATTGGGGCAAGTGTTCCACAAGGTAGCGTGCTGGGTCCATTGTTATGGAATGTCTACTTCAACGACCTTCTTCATCTCATCCCAGAATCACATGCATATGCAGACGACTGTACACTGACATTCACTTATCCAAGAGAAGAAATGCCAGCTGCTCTAAGCTACATCAATCACCAGCTGAGAGCTATATCAGCTTGGGGAAATAGATAGCAAGTAACATTTGCACCTGAGAAAACGCAAATGATGATCGTCTCTAGGCACCATAATGGTAATGCTGGTGCAATAGTAAGGATGAATGGGAGGGTGTTGGCACCTGGAGAAGAAGTTGATATCCTTGGGGTGAAATTTGACTCCAAACTAACCATGAAGAACCATGTTGTGAATCTTGCAAACAAGGCAACCAGGAAGCTTACAGCACTTCGCCGTATCTCGCATCTGCTTGACAGTAGGGGTTGCAAGATCCTGTACGAGGCGCAAGTACGCTCACACCTTGAGTATGCTCCACTTTCTTGGTTTGCCTGCCCCCCCCCTCTCATCTGCGACTGCTTGACAGAGTAGAGAACAGAGCAAGACGTCTCATCTCTCGCCTGGACCCATCCTGGATAGATCTGTCATTTCAGCAGAGCCTTCAACACAGGAGGGATGTGGGTGGCCTTACTGTTATGTACAAGGCCAATATTGTCAAAATACCACACTTGGATCCACTTCGAGGACAGCGTGAAACAAGCTTTTATGCCACAAGACGGGCAGAAAGCAGCAACTTCACTTTGGCTGTACCCTTCTCCAGAACATCACTCCATCTGAGATCATACATACCCAGGATGACTCGAGTATGGAACACATTCGTACAGCATAATGATGTCAACGAGATAAAGTCAGTTGATCAAATGAAAATGCTGGTCCACAGATGGCTCCAACTTCATCCTGTTCCCTACTTGTATGTCTCATAACAATAAAAATGCTTTCAAATGAGCTGATGTAGGTAACAGCTCTTAGCTTGCCAATAAGTTAGGAATCCTTAACCTGTAAATAGCTTGTCAATAAAGCTAGGGATCCTCAACCTTGTCAAACCCTGTGTAAAAAAAAAAAAAAAAAAAAGAGAGAGAGAGAGAGAGAGAGAGAGGGGGCCTGATGACGTTTCTGTCCTCCTTGGAACATTTACTAGTCACACTGTAACGTAACCTGACCTAAGCAATCTAACTAAACTAATCCTAGTTTACGCTAAAGTAGCGCAATGTAATGTAAACAAATCTATACTAATTTAACCTTACCTAGCTAAACCTGACTTAACCAAACCTAACTGAACCTGATTAAACATAACATAACTGAACCTGACTTAACCTATTCTAATCAAGCTTGCTTATAATAAAACTTAATTTGACCTAACTTAAAATTGTTTTTGTTAATCTAAATTAACCTAATTCACTGTAGCATAGTCTAACCTAATGTGTCCTAACAACACGACTGATGTATTTCGATACATTTGTTGCTTACAAGCAGCTCTACCCGTCTCTCTAATTCAGTGTTAACAAATGGAATAGTTGAAAGCGGCAATAAAATTTTAATACAGTATAATACATAAGTTTGTAAGCATTTTGTGCCTGAATCTCTGTGTGTTTGTGTGTACTGAAAATAAACTTATAAATTAAAGGTTGAAAGAACACAAGTGAATACACTTAGACATCTTTATTGGATACGTTTCTGTTCTGGAACTTTGCTCACTCCAGTTTAGGCAAGAGAATACAAGTACAGGTGGGCTCGCCAGGACGGGTCCTGGCCCGGGTTTTCTCCAGCACCACAAGAGAATGAGAGAACACAGTATATATAGTGGAGACAGCAGGTTACTGCTGAACATCAGGTACAGACGTCAGGTCAGCTAATAGCTATTTGACTTGGCAGCAGAGATTCATCGTGGGAGTATCACAAGTACAGTGATAGTTGAGGTGGTGTACTTGCCAACTCTTCTCGTTCTGTAGTGTTGGTAGAAGTAACTGAGGATACTTCAGGGGCACCTGTCAAAGTGGGAGTCTCTGTATATCAACGCTGCTTTGTTTCGGTTTGTGAGATGTCTAAAAATGCTTGTGTCTTGCACAGACCTCAAGTGGAACACCTCAAGAACTGGAACAAATCGGAGCTGATTGAGAAAGAATGCTATATTGACAGGTGCTACTGCAGTGAAGTGTTGAAGTATCCTTAATTGTTACCACCAACACTACAGAATATAGTTGGTTAGTACATCATCTCAACTGCCTTTACACATGTGATACTATTCCACGTTGGTTATGTTCTTGCTGCCACGAGATATGGCGATTACACTATGACGTCTTCACCTGATCTTCACCATTGGCATGCTTTCTCCACTATATTTATTGCATTCTCTTATTCCCTTGTATGAACTGGAGTAACTAACTTCCCACGATGTCTTTTCATCCCTATTGTCGGTGTCGTTACACCTTCTACTTTTATTTACAGGTTAACATCTTTCTCATAATATAAACCATTAACGACATTTACACGACAAAAGACATCATTTTAAAAACTAAACTGACAAATTTGCACCTACATACTCCAATACATTCCCAACTGTCTTCTAAGCAGGACACACACTGAAAGTTAAAAGCCGATCGGAAGAAATTCAGGAAAGGGTTATGTAACAGTGACCATGGGGCGTCCACACATGTCAACAACTGCAAGAAACTTTCTCTACTTAGGGTGTCCCATAGCTCGATTGCTAGCGCACTCACCTCACACACTGAGGCGCGATGCAGGTGGAAATATTAGGACGTGTTTCCTTAAGACACCTGCTATCCCTGTTCACCTGTCAGTAAAATAGGTACCTGGGTGTGGGTCACAATTTGCTGGAATACTAGCCTTCACTGCTTGTGGAGGCTAGTACACTAAACGGGGAGCAGAATGAAATTAGCTCTGAGGCACCCACACCATCGTATGTCCTCTAATCACGGTACAACATCTAGCTCTGCTGGGTGCGTGATTCTTGTAGGATTGTATGCTCCCATGGGTTAGAGCATTGTGGAATTTTGCTCACCATCAGGCAGGCTAAAACAACAAGGGTTCGATACTTCGGCTAGTCGCAGTGTTGTTATTGATTACTGTGGTTACAATATGATATATATATATATATATATATATATATATATATATATATATATATATATATATATATATATATATATATATATATATATATATATATATAATTATTTTTTTACTAACACATCGGCCGTCTCTCACCAACGCAGGGTGGCCCGAAAAAGAAAAACTTTCATCATCATTCACTCCATCACTGTCTTGCCAGAGGCATGCCCACACTACAGTTATAAAACCAACATTAACACCCCTCCTTCAGATTGCAGACACTGTACTTCCCATCTCCAGGACTCAAGCCCGGCCTGCCGGTTTCCCTGAGTCCCTTCATAAATGTTGCCTTGCTCACACTCCAACAGCACGTCAAGTCCTAAAAACCATTTGTCTCCACTTGCTCCTATCTAACACGCTCACGCATGCTTGCTGGAAGTCCAAGCCCCTAGCACACAAAACTCTCCTTTACCCTCTCCCTCCAAACTTTCCTAGGTCGACTCTTACCCCGCCTTCCCTCCACTATAGATTTATACACTCTCGAAGTCATTCTATTTTGTTCCATCTTCTCTACATGTCCAACCCGCCTCAACAACTCATCGTCAGCCCTCTGGATAATAGTATGAGTAATCCCGCACCTCCTCCTAACTTCCAAACTACGAATTCTCTGCATTATATTCACACCACACATTGCCCTCAGACATGACATCTCCACTGCCTCCAGCCTTCTCCTCGTTGCAACATTCACCACCCATTCTTCACACCCATATAAGAGCATTGGTATAACGATATTCTCATACATTCCCCTTTTTGCTTCCATGGACAAAGTTCTTAGTCTCAACAGACTCCTAAGTGCACAACTCACCTTTTTCCCCTCATCAATTCTATGATTCACCTCATCTTTCATAGACCCATCTGCTGACACGTTCACTCCTAAATATCTGAATACATTCTCCTCCTCCATACTCTCTCCCTCCAATTTGATATCCAATCTTTCGTCACCTAATTTTTTTGTTATGCTCATCATCCGGAGAGTAGGATAGCAGATGAACAAGGAGGCTTTACTAAAGGTAGGGGGTGTGTTGACCAAGTGTTTGCAGTGAAACATAAACGTGAACAGTATTTAGATAAGGATAAAGAGGTTTTTGTGGTATTTATGGATTCGGAAAAGGCGTATGACAGGGTGGATAGGGGGGCAATGTGGCAGATGTTGCAATTGTATGGAATAGGAGATAGATTATTGAAAGCAGTGAAGAGTTTTTAGGAGGATAGTGAGGCTCAAGTTAATGTATGTAGGAGAGAGGGAGATTATTTCTCTGTAAAATTAGGCCTTAGACAAGATTAGACAAGGATGTGTGATGTCACCATGGTTGTTCAATATATTAATTGATGGGATTGAAAGAGAAGTGAATGCGCGGGTGTTGTCAAGAGGTGTGGGGTTAAAAGATGAAGAATCTAACACAAAGTGGGAGTTGTCACAGTTGCTCTTTGCTGATGACACTGTGCTTTTGTGAGATTCTGAAGAGAAGTTGCAGAGGTTGGTGGATGAGTTTGGTAGGGTATGTAAAAGAAGAAAATTAAACGTATATATATATATATATATATATATATATATATATATATATATATATATATATATATATATAGTCCACCTCTGGTGTAAATCGTGGGATCCATAGCCTCGGAAAAGTGGATAAAAAGGCTTCAAGGAAGAATATTTGGTTTTCTTCCTGAAGCCTTTTCATATTTTTTACCAATAGGTATATTTTATTATATAATATGCTACAGAAGATTTAAGAGATACATTGTTGATATAAAGATGGCACATACAGTACATGAGGTGTGAGAGATGTATGTCTAGTACATATTGTTACGCGAAAATCTCATCCAGCTCCTCAGAGCTGGGGCGTGTGCCCAAATTACAGCAGGCATTTCCTCTCTGAACAGCCGCACTGAGTCGCTGGAACAGAAAACTAGCTGCCCTGAGATCCCTAGTTGCCCTGAACTTAGATGCACTCTTTTCCAATGAGCCAAGGGTCTCTGAGCCTATGGGAACAAACATACAATGATGGGCAAGTTCTCCATATTTTCTAGACTTTTGGGACTCCCTGAAGCTGGCGGCTGCCCCTCCTTCCTCCCTGGTGTATTGGAGATAAGTATCAACCTACACCTGCAGCTATGTAAATAGCCATATAAACTACAGCTTGTATCCACATACACCACAATAAACCAAATAAACCAAATATTTAGCAATGCTCTGACTTGTTTAACATAATGATCTATTGTAGATGAATGGTTCAGAGAACCGACAAGTTGATAAATTAGACACATGTGCAACACTGGGGTATCTGAAAGTTAAGACACATGTGCACATGTGTCTCAACTTTCAGATACCCGAGTGTTGCACGGGTGCCTAAAATATCATAATGATCTATGTAACAGAGTTAGAAAACATCAAGAAACTCAAGTATTGCACTATGACACAGACTTAGCAATCATCAAGAAACAATTATGAATTCTAACTCACCCTTGGTAATCAAGAAACATAGAAATGAATTATGTCGCAAAGAAGGAAAAAAACAGCAATGAGAGAGCCAAAACATGACTGCCAGCCAGGTATGACACTAAGGAATATAGTATGGTGGTACATATAGAAAAACACAGGTAGACGTTAACATTAAAGAATATTTACATCATAGACAATGACACAGAGGACAGGAGAGGCTGGTGACAGGAAAAGACACTGGGGATACGGGAAGATACGAGAAAAACGGGAAAACACAGGAGGAAACGTGGAGATACTGGTGATATGGGATGAGTTACTGAGACATTTGCCCTTCATAACCTGTCAGGACGAGACTCACTGCGAGGAGAACGAAAAATATGAAAACTATAACTGACACAATTGAAGCAGGGATCTGCCAGACCTGGTGTGAAGCAGGGGTCTGCAAGACATGGAGTGAGGCAGGGGTCTGCCAGGCCTTGTGTGAAGCAGGGGTCTGCCAGACCTGGTGTGAAGCAGGGGTCTGCAAGACATGGGGTGAGGCAGGGGTCTGCCAGGCCTTGTGTGAAGCAGGGGTCTGCCAGACCTGGTGTGAAGCAGGGGTCTGCAAGACATGGAGTGAGGCAGGGGTCTGCCAGGCCTTGTGTGAAGCAGGGGTCTGCCAGACCTGGTGTGAAGCAGGGGTCTGCAAGACATGGGGTGAGGCAGGGGTCTGCCAGGCCTTGTGTGAAGCAGGGGTCTGCAAGACATGGGGTGAGGCAGGGGTCTGCCAGGCCTTGTGTGAAGCAGGGGTCTGCCAGACCTGGTGTGAAGCAGGGGTCTGCAAGACATGGGGTGAGGCAGGGGTCTGCCAGACCTAGTGTGAAGTAGAGGTCTGTCAATCCTGGTGTGAAGCAGGGGTCTGCCAGACCTGGTGTGAAGCAGGGGTCTGCAAGACATGGGGTGAGGCAGGGGTCTGCCAGACCTGATGTGAGACAGGGGTTCTTACGAAGGTTCTTATGAAACCTTGAAGCATTGCTAGCTGCCTCAAAGCAGCAGAACAAGGTTCTTGCGAAGCCTTGAAGCATTACTAGCTGCATCGCAATAGCGGAAGAAGGTTCTTACGAAGCACTGAAGCATTAATAGCAGCCTCAGAAGAGTGGAAGAAGGTTCTTGACACGCCTTGAAGCATTACTAGCAGCCTCACAATGGCGGAAGAAGGCTCTTACGAAGCATTGAAGCATTACTAGCAGCCTCACAATAGTGGAAGAAGGTTCTTACGACGTCTTGAAACATTATTAAAAGCCTCACAATAGCAGAAGATAGTTCTTACGAAGCCTTGAAGCCTTACTAGCAGTGTCACAGGAGTAGAAGTAGGTTCTTACGAAGACTTGAAACCTTACTAGCAGTGTCACAGGAGTAGAAGTAGGTTCTTACGAAGCCATGAAGCATTACTAGCAGTGTCATTGGACTGGAAGTAGGTTCTTGACGAAGCCTTGAAGCATTACTAACAGTGTAACAGGAGTGGAAGAGGGTTCTTACGAAGCCTTGAAACATTAATATCAGTGTCACACGAGAGGATGCAGGTTCTTACGAAGCCTTGAAGCATTACTAGCTGCCTCACAGAAGCAGAAGAAGGATTTTACGAAGCCTTGATGCATTACTAGCTGCCTCACAATATATGAAGAAGGTTCTTACGACGCCAGGAAGCATTACTAGGAGCCTCACAATAGCCGATGAAGGTTCTTACGACGCCTTGAAACATTACTAAAAGCCTCACATTAGCGGAAGAAGGTTCATAAGAAGCCTTGAAGTATTACTAACAGTGTCACAGGAGCGGAAGTAGGTTCTTACGAAGCCTTGATGCATTAGAAGCAGCGTCACAGAAGCGGAAGAAGGTTCTTACGAAGCTTTGATGCATTACAAGCAGTGTCACAGGAGTGGAAGTAAATTCTTACGACGCCTTGAAGCATTACTAGCAGTGTTACAGGAGTGGAAGTAGGTTCTTACGAAGTCGTGAAACATTACTAGCAGTGTCACTAGAGTGGAAGTAGGATCTAACGATGTCTTGAAGCATTACTAGCAGTGTACCAAGAGTGGACGTAGGTTCTTACGAAGCCTTTAGGCATTACTAGCAGTGTAACAGGAGTGGAAGTAGGTTCTTACGAACCCTTGAAGCATTACTAGCAGTGTAGCAAGAGTGGAAGTAGGTTCTTACGAAGCCTTGAAACATTACTAGCAGTGCAACAGGAGTGGAAGTAGGTTCTTACGAACCCTTGAAGCATTACTAGCATGTAGCAGGAGTGGAAGTAGGTTCTTACGAAGCCTTGAAGCATTACTAGAAGTGCAACACGAATGGAAGTAGGTTCTTACTAAGCCTTGAAGCATTACTAGCAGTGTCACAGGAGAGGAAGTAGGTTTTCAGGAAGCCCTGTAGCATTACTAGCAGCGTAACTGGGGTCCAAGTAGGTTCTTACGAATCCTTGAAGCATTACTAGCAGTGTAACAGGAGTGAAAGTAGGTTCTTACGAATCCTTGAAGCATTACTAGCAGTGTAGCAGGAGTGGAAGTAGGTTCTTACGAATTCTTGAAGCATTACTAGCAGTGTAACAGGAGTGAAAAAAGGTTATTATGCAGCCTTACTAGCAGTGTAAAAGGAGTAGAAGTAGGTTCTTACGAAGAATTGAAGCATTGCTAGCAGTATAACAGGAGAGGAAGTAGGTTCTTACGAAGCCTTGAAGCATTACTAGCAGTGTCACAGGAGTGGAAGTAGGTTTTCACGATGCTTTGAATCATTGTTAGCAGTGTAACAGAGTGGAAGTAGGTTCTTACCATGCTTTGAATCATTACTAGCAGTGTAGCAGAGTGAAAGTAGGTTCTTACGATGCTTTGAATCATTAATAGCAGTGTAACAGAGAGGAAGTAGGTTCTTACGATGCTTTGAAGCATTACTAGCAGTGTAACAGAGCGGAAGTAAGTTCTTACGATGCTTTGAATCATTACTAGCAGTGTAACAGGAGTGGAAGTAGTTTCTTACGAAGCCTTGAAGCATTACTAGCAGTGTCATAGGAGTCGAATAGGTTCTTTCGAAACCTTGAGGCATTACTAGCAGTATAACCGGAGAGGAAGTAGGTTCTTACGATGCTTTGAATCCTTACTAGCAATGTAACAGAGTGAAAGTATGTTCTTACGAATCCTTGAGTCATTACTAGCATGTAACAGGAGTGAAAGTAGGCTCTTACGAAGAACTGAAGCATTACCAGCAGCATACCAGGCGAGGAAGTAGGTTCTCACGACGCCTTGAAGCATTGCTAGCAGTGTCACAGGAGAGGAAGTAGGTTTTCACAAAGCCCTGTAACATTACTAGCAGTGTAACAGGGGTCCAAGTAGGTTCTTACGAATCCTTGAAGCATTACTAGCAGTGTAAAAGGAGTGAAAGTAGGTTCTTACGAATCCTTTAAGCATTACTAGCAGTGTAGCAGGAGTGGAAGTAGGTTCTTACGAATTCTTGAAGCATTACTAGCAGTGTAACAGGAGTGAAAAAATGTTATTATGCAGCCTTACTAGCAGTGTAAAAGGAGTAGAAGTAGGTTCTTACGAAGAATTGAAGCATTACTAGCAGTATAACAGGAGAGGAAGTAGGTTCTTACGAAGCCTTGAAGCATTACTAACAGTGTCACAGGAGTGGAAGAAGGATCATACGTAGACTTGAAGCATTACTAATAGTGTAACAAGAGTGGAAGTAGGTTCTTACGAAGCCTTGAAGCATTACTGGCAGTGTAACTGAGTGGAAGAAGGTTCTTACGATGCTTTGAAGCATTACTAGCAGTGTAACAGAGTGGAAGCAGGTTCTTACGTAGCTTTGAGCATTGCTAGCAGTGTAACAGGAGTTGAAGTAGGTTCTTACGAAGCCTTGAAACATTACAAGCAGTGTCACAATAGAAGAAGTAGGTTCTTACGAAGCCTTGAAGCATTACTAGCAGTATAGCAGGAGTGGAAGTAGGTTCTTACGAAGCCTTGAAGCATTACTAGCAGTGTAACAGAGCGGAAGTAGGATCTTACGAAGCCTTGAAGCATTACTAGCAGTGTAACAGAGTGGAAGTAGGTTTTCACGATGCTTTGAATCATTGTTAGCAGTGTAACAGAGTGGAAGTAGGTTCTTACCATGCTTTGAATCATTACTAGCAGTGTAGCAGAGTGAAAGTAGGTTCTTACGATGCTTTGAATCATTAATAGCAGTGTAACAGAGAGGAAGTAGGTTCTTACCATGCTTTGAATCATTACTAGCAGTGTAACAGCGGAAGTAGGTTCTTATGATGCTTTGAATCATTACTAGCAGTGTCATAGGAGTCGAAGTAGGTTCTTACGATGCTTTGAATCATTACTAGCAGTGTCATAGGAGTCGAAGTAGGTTCTTACGAAACCTTGAGGCATTACTAGCAGTGTAACCGGAGAGGAAGTAGGTTCTTACGATGCTTTGAATCCTTACTAGCAATGTAACAGAGTGAAAGTATGTTCTTACGAATCCTTGAATCATTACTAGCATGTAACAGGAGTGGAAGTAGGCTCTTACGAAGAACTGAAGCATTACTAGCAGTATACCAGGAGAGGAAGTAGGTTCTTACGACGCCTTGAAGCATTACTAGCAGTGTCAAAGGAGTCGAAGTAGGTTCTTACGAAGCCTTGAAGCATTACTAGCTGTGTAACAGGAATGTAAGTAGGCTCTTACGACGCCTTGAGGCATTACTAGCAGTGTAACCGGAGAGGAAGGAGGTTCTTACGATGCTTTGAAGCATTACTAGCAGTGTAACAGGAGTGGAAGCAGGTTCTTACGGAGCCTTGAATCATTACTGGCAGTGTCATAGGAGTCGAAGTAGTTCTTACGAAGCCTTGAAGCATTACTAGCAGTGTAACAGGAGTCGACGTAGGTTCTTACGAAGCCTTGAAGCATTACTAGCAGTGTAACAGAGTGGAAGCAGGTTCTTACGAAGCCTTGAAGTATTACTAGCAGTGTAACAGAAGTAGAGGTAGGTTCTTACAAAGCCTTGAAACATTACTAGCAGTGTCACAAGAGTCGAAGTAGTTCTTACGACATCTTAAGCATTACTAGCTGTGTAACAGAAATGCAAGTAGGTTCTTACGACGCCTTGAGGCTTTACTAGCAGTGTAACCGGAGTGGAAGTAGGTTCTTACGATGCTTTGAAACATTACTAGCACTGTAACAGAGTGGAAGTAGGTTTTTACGAAGCCTTGAAGTTTTACTAGCAGTGTAACAGAAGTTGAAGTAGGTTCTTACGTAGCTTTTAAGCATTACTAGCAGTGTAACAGGAGTAGAAGTAGGTTCTTACGAAGCCTTGAAGCATTACTAGGAGTGTCACAAGAGTGGAAGTAGATTCTTACGATGTCTTGAATCATTACTAGCAGAATAACAGGAGAGGAAGTAGGTTCTTACGAAGCCTTGAAGCATTAGTAGCAGTGTCACAAGAGTGGAAGTAGGTTCTTACGATGTCTTGAAGCATTACTAGCAGTGTAACAGGAGTGAAAGTAGGTTCTTACGAAGCCTTGAAGCATTACTAGCAGTGTCACAAGAGTGGAAGTAGGTTCTTACGATGTCTTGAAGCATTACTAGCAGTGTAACAATAACGTAAGTAGGTTCTTACGAAGCCTTGAAGCATTGCTAGCAGTGTAACGGGAGTGGAAGGAGGTTCTTACGAAGCCCTGAAGCATTACTAGCAGTGTAACAGGAGTGGAAGTAGGTTCTTACTAAGCCTTGAAGCATTACTAGGAGTGTAACAGGATAGAAAGTACGTTCTTATGAAGCCTTGAAGCATTACTAGCAGTGTAACAGGAGTGGAAGCAGGTTCTTACGGAGCCTTGAATCATTACTAGCAGTGTAACAGGAGAGGAAGTAGGTTCTTACGAATCCTTGAAAGCATTACTAGCAGTGTCACAGGAGTGGAAGTAGGTTCTTATGAAGTCTTGAATCATTACTAGCAATGTCACAGGAGTGGAAGTTGGTTCTTACGAACCCTTGAAAGCATTACTAGCAGTGTCACAGGAGTGGAAGTAGGTTCTTACGAAGTCTTGAAGCATTACTAGCAGTGTTACAGGAGTGGAAGTAGGTTCTTACGAAGTCTTGAAGCATTACTAGCAGTGTTACAGGAGTGGAAGTAGGTTCTTACGAAGCCTTGAGGCATTACTAGCAGTGTCACGGGAGTGGAAGCAGGTTCTTACTAAGCCTTGAAGCATTACTAGGAGTGTAACAGGATAGGAAGTAGGTTCTTACGAAGCCTTGAAGCATTACTAGCAGTGTAACAGGAGTGGAAGCAGGTTCTTACGGAGCCTTGAATCATTACTGGCAGTGTCATAGGAGTCGAAGTAGTTCTTACGAAGCCTTGAAGCATTACTAGCAGTGTAACAGGAGTCGACGTAGGTTCTTACGAAGTCTTGAAACATAGGTTCAGGTTCTTACGAAGCCTTGAAGCATTACTAGCAGTGTAACAGAGTGGAAGCAGGTTCTTACGAAGCCTTGAAGTATTACTAGCAGTGTAACAGAAGTAGATGTCACAAGAGTCGAAGTAGTTCTTACGACATCTTAAGCATTACTAGCTGTGTAACAGAAATGCAAGTAGGTTCTTACGACGCCTTGAGGCTTTACTAGCAGTGTAACCGGAGTGGAAGTAGGTTCTTACGATGCTTTGAAACATTACTAGCACTGTAACAGAGTGGAAGTAGGTTTTTACGAAGCCTTGAAGTTTTACTTGCAGTGTAACAGAAGTTGAAGTAGGTTCTTACGTAGCTTTGAAGCATTACTAGCAGTGTAACAGGAGTAGAAGTAGGTTCTTACGAAGCCTTGAGGCATTACTAGCAGTGTCACAGGAGTGGAAGTAGATTCTTACGAAGCCTTGAGGCATTACTAGCAGTGTAACAGGAGTGGAAGTAGGTTCTTACGAAGCCTTGAGGCATTACTAGCAGTGTAACAGGAGTGGAAGTAGGTTCTTACGAAGCCTTGAGGCATTACTAGCAGTGTCACAGGAGAGGAAATAGGTTTTATAAAGAGGAAGAAAGATAAAGAGTTGGAAAGAAACGTCGTCATGAGTCTAATTATCCTATGTGAGTAATTTGTGTACAAATTTTATGTGTTTATGGGTATGTTTATGTATGTATGTATGTATGTATGTATGTATGTATGTATGTATGTATGTATGTATGTATATATGTATGTATGTATGTATGTATGTATGTATGTATGTATTTATGTATATATGCATGTATGTATGTATGTATGTATGTATGTATGTATGTATGTATGTATGTATGTATGTATGTATTTATGTATATGTGTATGTATGTATGTATGTATGTATGTATGTATGTATGTATGTATGTATGTATGTATGCATGTATGTATGTATGTATGTATGTATGTATGTATGTATATATGTATGTATATATGTATGTATATATGTATGTATGTATGTATGTATGTATGTATGTATGTATGTATGTGTGTATGTATGTATGTATGTATGTATGTATGTATATATGTATGTATGTTTGTATGTATGTATGTATGTATGTGTGTATATATGTATGTATGTATGTATGTATGTATGTATGTATGTATGTATGTATGTGTGTATATATGTATGTATGTATGTATGTATGTATGTATGTATGTATGTATGTATGTATGCATGTATGTATGTTTGTATGTATGTATGTTTATATGTATGTATGTTTGTATGTATTTATGTATGTACGTATGTATATATGTATGTATGTATGTATGTATGAATGAATGTATGTATGTGTGTTTGTACTCACCTAGTTGTGGCTGCTGGGGTTGAGTCACAGGTCCTGGTCCCGCCTCTTCAACCTGACGCTACCCGGTCACTCTTCCCGCTCCGTGAACTTTATCATACCTCTTCTTAAAGCTATGTATGTATCCTGCCTCCACTACATCGCTACCCAGGCTATTCCACTTCCTGATAACTCTGTGACTGAAGAAATACTTCCTAGCATCCCTGTGATTCATCTGAGTCTTCAGCTTCGAACTGTGACCCTTTGTTGCTGTGTCCCATCTCTGGAACATCCTGTTTCTGTCCATCTTGTCTATGCCGCTCAGTATTTTATATGTCGTTAACGTATCCCCCCTAACACTTCAGTCTTCATCGTAGGGTATACCCCTTAGCTCCGGAACTAGTCTTGTCGCAAACCTTTGCACTTTCTCTAGTTTCCTTACATGCTTGGCTAGGTGAGGGTTCCAAACTGGTGCTACATATTCCAATATGGACCTAATGTACACAGTGTATAGGGTCCTGAATGACTCCTTATTTAGATGTCTCGATGCTGTTCTGAGGTTTGCTAGGCGCCCATGTGCTGCAGCAGTTATTTGGTTGATGTGCGCCTCAGGAGGTGTGCCCGGTGTTACATTCACACCAAGATCATTTTCCTTGAGTGAGGTTTGTAGGATCTGGCCCTCTAGACTGTACTCCGTCTGTGATCTTCTTTGCCCTTCCCCAATCTTCATGACTTTGCACTTGGTGGGGTTGAACTCCAGGAACCAGTTTCTGGACCAGGTCTGCAGTCTGTCCAGGTCCCTTTGTAGTTCTACCTGGCGTGTATGTATGTATGTATGTATGTATGTATGTATGTATGTATGTATGTATGTATGTATGTATGTATGTATGAATGTATGTATATATGTATGGTTTGATGGATGGATAAAACAAAGCAGACGATAAGAACAAAGAAACACTGCAGTAAGCCTACTCTGTATATTTTCCGGTGCACTTATGCACTTAGTTCAGTGGTGACGTGTACTTAGCTCTGTGAAGACCTGTTTGTGTGCTCTCTGTGAATCTGAACCAGGAGGCCCTCTCTTGAGCAACTTTACCAGCAGCTGAGAGAAGAGCTCAGAGTTGCTAAGATGGAGATACGGCGATTAACGGAGGAGAACAAGAGGATTCGTAGTAATCCTTCTGTTGTGAGTCCCCAGGTTAAGAGGGGAGCTTGGTCAGTGGCCGGGCAACATGGAACCAAGCTGAAGATCAAGAAAACGGTTGGAGAGGCAGAAACAACGAGAAACCAGAAGACTACCGTGGAAACTTCCAACTCATTCTCGGTGCTACCCGACGAATGTGAGTGTTCTACTGGGAATGCCACAACGAGCACCAAAGAAGCATTGGCAGACGTGAGTAAGACATCCCTAGAAACCCCAACGAAGACCATCGAGAACGTCTTGACGAATTCTACAAGTGGTGTAATGCTACCTGGCGAATGTGAGTCGACTACTCGGAGCATCACGACGGACGACGCCAAGGAAGGTAAAAACATTGTTGTTGTTGGGGATAGCCAGATTAGGTACATGGATAGGGCATTCTGCTTGAAGGATAGGAGTAGGAGGCAGAGAGTGTGTTTTCCTGGGGCTGGGATGAAGGATATTGTTAGTTGTCTGGATGACATAATGAGAGGTAATGGGAGCAATCCAATTATCTGTCTCAGTGCTGGAGGCAACGATGTTGGCAGACGTAAGAGTGAGGACCTGATTAGCAGGTATAGGTCAGCAATAGAGATAATTAGGAGGAAGGGTGGGAAACCTGTCATATGTGGCATTTTGCCAAGGAGAGGAGTTGGAAATGAATGGTTGTCCAGAGCAATTGGTGTCAATTGCTGGCTGGACAAATACTGTAAGGAAAATGCGGTAACATTCATTGACAACTGGGACCTCTTCTATGGCAGAAATGACATGTATGCCAGGGATGGGGTTCACTTATCTAGGTGTGGGGTGGGAGCACTGGCCAACGCAGTGGAGGGAGCTGTTAGGTCTTTAAACTAGGAATAGTTAGTGGTATGGGTTTTGGCGGGAAAACTGTGAAGTCGCAGGGTAGTAACATGAGTACTAGGAGAACTAGTAATAGGCAAAATGAGGTGGATATTGGAAAGCCAGTGGCACTAATTGACAAGGACAGTAATAGGTTTAGTGGAATAACAGAAAGGAGCAGGAAGGGTAAAGAGAGAGGAGGGTCATTAAATATTTATTACACAAATAGTCGCAGTGCTAGGAATAAGATGGATGAGTTGAGACTAGTTGCTAGTGCGGGTAACATAGATGTATTTGCCATTACTGAGACGTGGTTTAATTCAAAAAATCGGGACATGCCTGCAGAATGTCACATTCAGGGTTTTAAATTGTTCCAAGTAGATAGAAGTATTGGGAAGGGGGGTGGGGTGGCATTGTATGTCCGAGATCGCTTGAACTGTTGCATAAAAACGGGCATTAAGTCTGAAGTAACACATACAGAGTCTGTTTGGATAGAATTTTCAGAGGGGCATGAAAAATTAATTTTAGGTGTGATATACCGTCCCCCAAATTTAGATAGGGACCAGGGGAGACTACTATGGGAGGAAATTGTTAGCGCCACAAGGCACGATAATGTAGTAATTCTAGGAGACTAACTTTAGTCATATTGATTGGAATTTCTTGACTGGGAATTTAGAATCATACGATTTCTTAGAAGTAGTTCAGGATTGTTTTTTGAAGCAGTTTGTGACAGACCCTACAAGGGGTAATAACCTGCTTGACTTAGTTCTGGCAAACAATGAATCCCTTGTTAATAATTTAGAAGTTTCAGAGGAACTGGGTGCTAGCGACCACAAATCAATTACATTTAGAATTGAATGGAAGTATGATAGTAGGGATAACTCAGTAACAGTCCCAGATTTTCGCTTAGCAGATTACGATGGGCTTAGAGAACACTTATCATCTGTTGACTGGGGTAACGAAGAGAGCTATCAATATGACAGTTTTCTGAACACAATACATGCTGCTCAAAGAACGTTTATCCCTTATAAGGAAATTAGATCAAATAGAAATGACCCAAAATGGATGAATAATAGGCTGAAATATCTACTAGGGCATAAGAAAGGAATTTATAGGCGTATCAAAAGAGGCGAGGGTCATCTTATGAATCAGTATATTGACATTAAGAGGGACATTAAAAAGGGGATAAGAAAAGCTAAAAGGGACTATGAAATTAAAGTTGCTAGGGATTCTAAAACTAACCCAAAAAGTTTTTTCCAGGTCTATAGAACAAAAGTCAGAGATAAGATAGGTCCCCTTAAAAGTAACTATGGGCATCTTACTGACAAAGAGAATGAAATGAGCTCGATTTTAAATAATTATTTTCTCTCGGTTTTTACACAGGAAGACACTAATAATATTCCGGTAATTAATTTTTATAGTGGATCAGAAGAAGATAAATTATGTAACATCACAGTCACTAGTGAAATGGTTGTGAAACAGATAGACCGACTGAAGCAAAATAAGTCACCGGGTCCTGATGAGGTTTTTTCAAGGGTTCTAAAGGAATGCAAAATGGAAGTCTGTGAACCATTAACTAATATTTTTAATTTATCTCTTCAAACAGGTGTAGTGTCTGATATGTGGAAGATGGCTAATGTAATTCCTATTTTTAAAACAGGGGACAAGTCGTTACCGTCAAATTACCGCCCAATAAGACTGACCTCAATTGTAGGCAAATTACTAGAGTCAATTATAGCTGAGATTATAAGAAGCCATCTCGATAAGCATAGCTTGATTAAGGATACTCAGCATGGATTCACAAGAGGCCGGTCTTGTCTAACTAATTTATTAACTTTCTTCAGTAAAGCTTTTGAGGCTGTTGACCACGATAAAGAATTTGATATTGTTTACTTAGATTTTAGTAAGGCATTTGATAGAGTTCCGCACCAAAGACTGTTGAAGAAAGTAGCACCTCATGGCATTGGGGGAAGGGTGCTCTCGTGGATCGAATCATGGCTCACAGACAGGAAGCAGAGTGTCCATAAATGGGGTTAAATCCGAGTGGGGATCAGTAACAAGTGGCGTTCCACAGGGATCAGTCTTGGGCCCGTTGTTGTTTATAATATATATCAATGATCTTGATGAAGGAATTACTAGTGATATGAGCAAATTCGCCGATGACACGAAGATAGGTAGGATAATTGATTCAAACGTAGATGTTAGGGAACTTCAGGAGGATTTAGACAAACTCTACTCTTGGTCAGAAAAGTGGCAGATGCAGTTCAATGTAGATAAATGCAAGGTTCTGAAGCTCGGGAGTGTCCATAACCCTAGTACTTATAAGTTAAATAATGTAGAACTTAGCCATACAGATTGCGAAAAGGACTTGGGGGTTATGGTAAGCAGCAACCTTAAACCAAGACAGCAATGCCTAAGCGTACGTAATAAGGCAAATAGATTACTGGGATTTATATCAAGAAGTGTAAGCAACAGAAGTCCAGAGGTCATACTGCAGCTTTATACATCATTAGTAAGGCCTCACCTAGATTATGCAGCTCAATTCTGGTCTCCATATTACAGAATGGACATAAATTCGTTAGAAAACATTCAGCGTAGGATGACTAAATTAATACATAGCATTAGAAATCTTCCTTATGAAGAAAGATTGAAGACTCTTAAGTTACATTCACTTGTTAGACGAAGAATGAGGGGAGACCTGATCGAAGTGTATAAGTGGAAGATAGGTATTAATAAAGGGGATATTAACAAGGTCTTGAGGATATCTCTCCACGAGAGAACCCGCAGTAATGGATTTAAATTAGATAAGTTTAGATTTAGAAAGGACATAGGAAAGTATTGGTTTGGAAATAGGGTAGTTGATGAGTGGAACAGTCTACCTAGTTGGGTTATTGAGGCTGGGACTTTGGGTAGTTTCAAATTTAGGTTGGATAAGTACATGAGTGGGAGGGGTTGAATTTGAGAGGGACTTGCACATCGGAGCTTGTTTCTTGGGTGGCATTGAAAATTGGGTTGGTCAAATGTTTGTTAGTGGGATGAATTGTAAAGGACCTGCCTAGTATGGGCCAGCAGGCCTGCTGCAGTGTTCCTCCTTTCTTATGTTCTTATGTAATATGGAAACCAGAACCGAGCAACAATCTAAATCATATTGAACTAACTATAAGTAATAAAAAGTATTTTTTATACTTCTTGGTATGAAGTCCAGAATTATATTAGATATATTGTGACATCAGTTTTATTTTGCTAACTATTCATTTTACCTGCATTCAGTTTGACTAAGACCAACATTGTTTAGCTTATAAGTGTCATAGTTATTGCCTTTTCCAAGGATTAGAACCTTACACCTGTCTCCATTGAAGTATATCTGCCACTTCTCCGACAACATCAACCCATTCAGGTCATCCTGTAGCTTTCTAGTGTCTACATAATAAATTATTTGATGAGTTATTATAGTATCATCGGCAGACTTACGTAAATTACTATTTATTCCTTCATCAAGGTCGAGCGTGTAGATTGTGAATAACGAGGGTCCCACCACTGACCCCAGTGGCCCACCGCTCATACCAGGACCCCATTCTGATTTCTCCCCGTTATTGCGAACGCTCTGTTAACTCTCAGTCAGCCATGCTTCAACCCAGGAGATAATTTCTCCTCCCATTGTCGCCTATGTGTAACTTTATTAAAGGCCTTACTGAAGTCCATATGCTCAATAACGTATTCCTTATTTTGGTCTACTGCCTGGGATACCAGGGTGAAAATGGTTAGCAAATTGGTAAAGCAAGAACGCCCTTTAGTACAAACGTGCTGATATTTTTTTATCAGATTGTATCTTTCGAGGTACCTTCGAACTGCTTCAGCAAGTACTGATTCTATTAACTTTTGCCGCAATTGAAGTTAGGCTAATTGATCTATATTTGTAGCTAAAGACCTGTCTCATGTTTTGTAAGTGAATGTCACATTTGCCATTTATCATTTATCCGGTATAATGCCTATTTATAGCGATATGTTGAAAAGACTAGCTAAGGATTAGCTAAGTTCCTTCTTGAAGATTGAGACACTTATGCAGCATATGGGAATCCTTATTGAAGAAACGTTTCGCCACACACTGGCTTCATCAGTCCAATACAAAGCAGAAAGGTGTAAGGAGAGGAGTGTGAGGTAATCAGTCCCTTAGCCTGGAGTCGATGTGTTAAGTCCATCAGCCTTGTAGAATGTACAGCATAGGGCCGTAGACGTGGCTTATATACTGTAGTCAGGTGAGACGAAGCAGGATGGTACCACTATGTCCCCGCCTCCTCCTGCTTCGTCTCACCTGACTACAGTATGTAAGCCACGTCTACGGCCCTATGCTGTACATTCTACAAGGCTGATGGACTTAACACATCGACTCCAGGCTGAGGGACTGATTACCTCACACTCCTCTCCTTACATCTTTCTGCTTTGTATTGGACTGATGAAGCCAATGTGTGGCGAAACGTTTCTTCAATAAAGATTCCCATATGATGCATAAGTGTCTCAATCTTCAACTTGTCGGTTTTTTAAAACCATTTATCACACAAGTTCCTTCTTACATTCCTTGAGAACCCTTGAAAACAGCTGATCATAGCAAGTTGACTTTTTTGGCATCAGTCACTTGTGACTTTGATATTGCATAATCTATTTCAATCCACTGCATGAATATTATGTTTGCCATAGACATTATGCCAGTTATCAATGAGTGGAATTTCAAGTTCCTAGCAGTAATTATCTAGCCATTTACTGACTACAGTTGCCCTAGTCAAGTTTCAGTGATCAATTCCCTTCTTGGAAACATTCTACATTTGATCGGGATCCCTTCCTTTGACCAAATTAGATCAATATCTGCCTTGTAACTGGCCAACAACTCTTCTTGCTCGCGTTTCCCTACTTCATTGCTTCCAACATTGAAGCAGATAATGGGGCTGTACCTGACATGATATCTAACCTGTTAACCACAACACCGACACCTGCTCCAGGCAAACACACTTGTTTTGCCTGAGTATCCCTATTTTAGAAAGCCTAGTCCGCATATCGAATCTCAAAATACCCCACAACAAGAATGTCAGTATTCAAAGCTGGGGCATTAGTCTGTCTCCTTATCCACAACTGCTCACTCGCCGTGAAGAACAGCAAAACTATTTCTCTTCTCTAATCCTCCTCTAACCTTCCACAATTTCATCCTCTTCCTACTTCTGGAAACCACTTTCCATTTGTTACACCCAACATGTTTGTCCATCGTTTCTGCCAGCCGCCTCACATTCCTTGTTGCACTTGCCATTCTTTTTATCCAAATGAAATTTTAATTACTCATTCTCCTCCCTAACCAGAATCTCATCCTTAAAAATTATACAAATATCCCTTCCAACTCATAAATTCATAATTCTTCAAAACTCCTGAAAGTTGCTCAAGATATTGTATCGTGTGTTCAAACACTTCACTTAAGAAAGCCACAGGTCCAAACAACCTCTCATTAGGCCTTACTGCATGACAGTGTCTTCCATTGCAGACACTGCAAGGCTCCAGGCGGACATCAACCAAATCTTTCAGTGGGCTGCAGAAAACAATATGAAGTTCAACGATGAGAAATTTCAATTACTCAGATATGGTAAACACGAGGAAATTACATCTTCATCAGAGTACAAAACAAATTCTGGCCACAAAATAGAGCGAAACACCAACGTCAAAGACCTGGGAGTGATCATGTCGGAGGATCTCACCTTCAAGGACCATAACATTGTATCAATCGCATCTGCTAGAAAAATGACAGGATGGATAATGAGAACCTTCAAAACTAGGGATGCCAAGCCCATGATGAC
The DNA here is from genome assembly GCF_038502225.1 of Cherax quadricarinatus. NCBI lineage: Eukaryota > Metazoa > Arthropoda > Malacostraca > Decapoda > Parastacidae > Cherax > Cherax quadricarinatus. The sequence continues at coordinate 45,113,805 of NC_091292.1, read as the reverse complement.
ACTCTTCAGGTCACTTGTTCTATCTAGGCTGGAATATTGCTGCACACTAACAGCACCTTTCAAGGCAGGTGAAATTGCTGACCTAGAAAATGTACAGAGAACCTTCACGGCGCGCATAACGGAGATAAAACACCTCAATTACTGGGAGCGCTTGAGGTTCCTAAACCTGTATTCCCTGGAACGCAGGCGGGAGAGATACATGATATTATACACCTGGAAAATCCTAGAGGGACTAGTTCCGAACTTGCACACGAAAATCACTCACTACGAAAGCAAAAGACTTGGCAGACGATGCAACATCCCCCCAATGAAAAGCAGGGGTGTCACTAGCACGTTAAGAGACCATACAATAAGTGTCAGGGGCCCGAGACTGTTCAACTGCCTCCCAGCATACATAAGGGGGATTACCAACAGACCCCTGGCAGTCTTCAAGCTGGCACTGGACAAGCACCTAAAGTCGGTACCTGACCAGCCGGGCTGTGGCTCGTACGTTGGTTTGCGTGCAGCCAGCAGCAACAGCCTGGTTGATCAGGCTCTGATCCACCAGGAGGCCTGGTCACAGACCGGGCCGCGGGGGCGTTGACCCCCGGAACTCTCTCCAGGTAAACTCCAGGTAATTGAAGGTCCATTAATAATATAATGTGTCAGTGGTAGTTGCCAGAATCACTAGCAAAAAATATTTTACTTTCTGTTTTTCCTATTATTTATCCCGTGGCCTGGTGGCAAAAGCTCTCGCTTCAAAAGCTGAATGTCCGGGTTCGATTCCTGGCAAGAGTGGAAAAACATTGAGCATGCTTCCTTACACCAGTTATCCATGTTCACTCATCAGTAATAACGGGTACCTGGGTTTTAGTGGACTGGTGTGGGTCGCATCCTGGGACAAAACTGACCAAATTTACCCGAAATGTTCTGCATAACAAGCGGCTTTCTACATAGCAGTATGTCATCGATGTCAGCTAGGACTGTATACCTTGTACATGTGTTCGTAGAAATGAAGATATGATTACCATTATTATGTTCAAGATTTTATCTTCCACAGTTTCAAAAATACTCCCTTATTCAATCTTCTTTTGCAACCACTTGTTGATTATTGCCATTTTTCTATTTCCCTTCTAATCTGGGCTTAGTTAAGCAAGACACATGCACAACAATTAGGTATCTTTATTACTTAACTATTTGTCGGTATTTTATATTACTGTTGTACTACTCTTAAGTTCCTTATATGAATCACTGTAGTTCCTCTCCTAGTGAAAAGTTCCACTACACACTCAACATGACAAACCATCGTGAGCTTCATAAAAAACAAACCAATTTCAGCTACCAGTAGGCAGTGGTAGATCACTATTAGTAACACTAAGGTGATCGTCTGATGACGATCACCTTGGTGTTACCGACCTTAAGACAAGGTCATGTATGAAAGAAAGGAAGCTGGTGGTTTTTAGGTGACTGATGGCCGATGGAAATAAGTCACTTTGTCTGACATTTTTGGGTTATTCTAGGTTTTCTACACATCTGCTGCTATATATGATAATCAATGTAAATGTATTTGTGTATACCTGAATAAACTTACTGTGCTGTACTCAGGGATAAAGATTAAATAAGAAAAATGTAACCTAAGCGAAACGATATAAGTCAAGTACAAAAGCCATCCCAGGTGCAGGAACCACATGTTCTCATGAGAGGGAAAGAACCAGTAATAAAAACACTGATGCAAAAAATAACACTTATATTTGATTAACGTTTCACCCATAACTTAGCTTCATCATGTAAATAGCAGACATAGGAAGTAATTACTTAAACTGTACACAGAGAGTGACGTCACATGTTAAGGTGTTACTTGTTTGGGTATAAATAAAACTACTGGAACGAGGAAGGCGCACTGTTCGTTTTTTTTCGGTGCACGTTAAGCTTACTGTTTTTAAAGCAATATGCCCTGTGTCTGAGCTCACACTCACATTCTACAATTTTTACTGCATTGCTACTAAAAAGCTTGCAATTTGTGGTGCACAGGGTCAAAAGCAACTTCACTCTCCTCTTTGTGGTTTCCGTGCATTTACACACCCACACACACACATATATGTCGTGCCAAATAGGCAAAACTCAGATTTTATTTAAAAAAAAACAACACTCTTCTTGCCGAATAATGAAACCCAAAATTTGTGTATGCAATAATTTCGTAAAAATCATTCTAAACCTAGGAAAATAATTTCATTGTATTTGTTGATTATTAAATTATTGTAAACTTATTAGGCTAAATTAAATCCCGCTCGTTATAATAAAGTTTGATAAGTTTTCTAAGGTTCTTCTGGTACAAAATTAATAATTTTTACATTAACATAAATTAAAAAAATATATATCCTTACACGTACAAGATAAAATTTTAGAAAGGACTGAATTTTAAATAAGTTCCTGATGATTGACCCGTTTTATCTATTCGGCACGACATATATATATATATAATATATATATATATATATATATATATATATATATATATATATATATATATATATATATATATATATATATATATGTATATATATATATATATATATATATATATATATATATATATATATATATATATATATATATATATATATATATATATATGCAAAACAACCACTGTGAAAGAATAGAGAAGTTCCAAGCGCTTTCGTGACTACTCTGTTCTTTCACAGAGGTTGTTTTGCATATTCTGAAATCACCTGTTTACTGTGATCTTATTGCATATGTATATATATATATATATATATATATATATATATATATATATATGTGTGTGTGTGTGTGTGTGTGTGTGTGTGTGTGTGTGTGTGTGTGTGTGTGTGTGTGTGTGTGTGTGTGTGTGTGTGTGTGTGTGTGTGTGTGTGTTATGCAAAAATCGCGAACAAGCGATCAACTACGGCGGAGTTGAAAGATAGCTCTACGCCTTTCGTGTTGCAATCAATACATCATCAGGACCTTGCATATGATACAGAAAATAGGAGGTTCAAGCAAATATGATTAGAGAAAGCTTCTTTCCTGGAATGAGGCAGAAATGCTAGTTGCAGGAAGTGCCCTCAGGCATACCAATACCCATAGGCAAAGAGATTGAATATTATAACGTTAGAAGACAGCCAGCCCACAAGCACTGATATTACAGTAATAACCCAACGTAACATTAGTGACATGACAATTATTAAAAATTCGGTTAGACTACAATATGATATAAATGACTTTATATACTAAATACAGATGTATCGTGCAATTGCCTCAGGAATTTTCCGCACGTCTAGAAAACGGGTCCACTTAAAGGGAGACATACGTAGTTTATACAAAGGAAGAAGGACGTAGTTTATCTCACAAGATTCTAGGCAGATCTGGTCTGTCCAAAGAAGCAGGAAAGCAAGCCCTAATTCCTCGGTGTGGAACTACAGCACTTAAGACAATCCATCACATTCGTATAAAAGTTTGATTTTGGGCCATGCACAATAGCCTCAACTAAAAACGGATATTTTGAACAAACCACAACTGGTATTGTGTAATGTACGCTTATCATTTATTATATTTGCCAATTCTAAAATATTCCATTCAAGCCAAGTGGAACAAGAAAAAATGACTCTAGCTTCTGACCAATTTGCTGAGTTATTGCAAACTCTAATGTTGCTGAAAACTCAGATTCCTGGGTGATTTGTATCAAATAGCAGTGTTGTGATATCCTAACATCTAGAGGTTTCCCAGTCTGTCCCACACAGGATAAACTGCAAAAAATGCAGCCAGTTCTATAAACACCACCAACACAGTGTTGGGAGAATTCGTCATCAGAATGCTTCTAAGAGTCTGTGAATTTATAAAAACCACTTGTATGCTAAATCTTTTAAGGGTATTCGGCATGACAAATCAATTTTCATTGTATAGGAGAACCAGCAAATTCTTGATCTGAGGTGTTATCGTAGGCTCAGCCCTATAATAAGCTTTCCCAATTGTCAGAAATACTGATTCCACGAATTCCTTAGGGTACCGCAATTTCGTGGCAACGTCAAATATTTTCCTAATTTCTTCAATGTTGAACTCCAGTTGCACACTCGGTAAGCTTTCGGTAACATAGTGAGAAAACACTCCTTTTTACTCCTGTCACATGGCTGGAATAGTAGTGAATAAATAAGCACACACTGGTGGCTTTCTATATACTGTAAACTTAAACTTTCTATCAACCTGGTTTATCAACATATTTAAGAATGGAAGTTTAGATTCCACTTCTTTCTCAAAGTTAAATTTAATACATGAGATCAAGGTGTTAAGTCTCGGTGAAAATGGATCCAGGCCAATTTATTTTGCCAAAGACACAAGATGTCATCCACATACCTGAACCATTTACCTTTACAGGACAAGATGTCTTTCAGCAGCCTAGTCTCGAAAAACTCCATATCCAGATTGCTCAATAGAGTCAATGAATTTCCCATACCTATTTCCTTCCTTTGAGTGTAGTATCTCTCTTTAAATTCAAACTTGCAATCAACTTCACACAACTTAATCAGTTCAATAACGATATTATAAAAAGGCAAGGAGAGCTCTTATTACAACCTAGGATTTCAAATGGCCTGTTATCCCAGGTGTAATGGGAGCAAATAAACACAGTAGAAAAAGTTTAGACTTATATTATCCTTCACCAATTATAACAGCAATATGTACACTATGTACAGTGATAAATATAGTGCACTCCACGGAAAGCAAGGCAGAAATAGAAGCCACAAGATAGCAGACCGTGCTTCAACCAGCTCTAGAGTGGGAATGACAAGGGCAGACAGGAGAGCGGTATCCACATAACCTCTGCGATTGTCAATCCCACCTTCTTATTGGCTAGAACCTGGTCACTAGTTGAACGATGGGGCCCCATCATCAACTCTTAGCAACCTGGTTCGCTGGTTGGGGGAGATAGCCTGTAAATGAGGGTGTGTCCATGCGCCGAATAAAGGTTACGTACTCTTTGCATGCCACACCCCCACCCCCGAGAAGGCTCAGGATTAGGCTGCCACCTCCCAGTGGTAACCGTGCCGCCATGGCACAAAATAATGGGACCGCCTATCCTCTCCACCATCCAACTCTTAGATAGAGCTCAGCTTTCCTAGTGCCTGAAAGCCAAACCCTAAACTCAGAGTGAGACAGCAGTCAGATAAGCCAACATAGGTCCAAGATACAAGCGGACGGTAGCCCGTATCCCCTCACTAAAAAAAACCCCCACATCAGGGGATAAAAAAAAGAGCTTGAAAGGGGGGTTACCACAAATACATCCTAACCTAAATAAAATATTAAACTAGACTCTTGACAAAGAGTCTGCCAACACATTTTCTTTGCCGGCAATGTAACGAATTTTGAAGTTATAGGGCTGCAGCCTGAGCGTCCAACGCATAAGCCTTGTGTTGTGATTCTTCATGGCTTGGAGATAGACTAACGGGTTGTGATCACTGTAGACTGTGACCACCTGCGATGTCTGGCCCACATAAACATCGAAATGCTCCAAAGCCATTACCAGCGCGAGGGCTTCTTTTTCAATGGTAGAGTAAGCTCTCTGATGTGGCTGGAACTTAGCTGAAAAGTATGCTACAGGCTGCAACTCCTTGTTCCCGATTTGTAATAGTACCGCCCCAACCCCAGACTCACAAGCATCAACCTGTAATGAAAAAGGCTTGGAGAAGTCTGGAGACAAGAGAATGGGTGCAGAGCACAATAATCTTTTTGCTTTATTAAAAGCAGTGTTACAATCTGACGTCCAATTAAAGGGAACTTTATGACTGGTAAGAGAGGTAAGAGGGGCTACAATATCTGAGAAATTCTTACAGAATCTTCTGTAAAATCCTATCATGCCTAGGAAACGTTGAAGAGATTTCCTATCATGAGGAACTGGATAATCTTTAATCGAAAGAACTTTAGCAAGTTTAGGTGCAACATTACCACTACCTACTTCATGGCCTAGAAAAGTGATAGTGGCCTGGCCAAAGGAAGATTTAGATAAATTAACTGTTAATTGGGAATTCTTAAAGGTCTCAAACAGAGCTTTAAGTCTAAGTAGGTGTTGATCCCAAGTATCAGACACCACAACAATATCATCTAGGTATGCTGCCGTGCCTTCAAGTCCTTTAATAGCCTGATGGATGAGTTTCTGGAATGAAGAGGGGGAATTTTTCATTCCGAAGGGGGTAACTGTATACTGATAATGACCTCCTGGAATTACGAAGGCAGAGATTTCCTTCGCCTTATCTGTCAAAGGTACCTGATAGTAACCTTTAAGGAGATCTAATTTGGACACAAAAGTAGCCTTACCCACAAAGTCAATTACGTCATCCAGACGAGGAAGAGGGTAAGCATCTGTAATTGTGACCTCGTTCACTTTACGGTAGTCTGTGCACATACGAAACCCTCCATCAGCCTTCTTTACTAGGATGCACGGTGAAGCCCATGGACTAGATGACTCCTCCACTAAACCATGTTCTAACAAGAAGTCTACTTCCTGCTGAAGTAACCTTTGCTTTTCAGGATTAGCTCTGTAGGGGGAGAGTTTAATTGGTTTAGATTTTCCCACATCTACATCATGGTAACCTAACGTACATTTTTTCGGCACATCCGAAAAAATATTAGGATATGACTGTAGAAGCTCAGTTAAATTGGTTGCTTGTATTTCAGATAATCCATCCATTAACGGGCTAGGATCCTTGAGGAGGACAGAATTTGAAAGTTTAGTATTAATTTCAGAGATAGAGTGCAAAGAGTCAGAGTCGTCCTCAGAGGTAGAGGACAGAGTCATTACTGGGACTTTATCTGGTGTATGAAAGGCCTTGATTTGATTTATGTGGTAAGTTTTTGTTTTTGAGGTCTTATCAATGGGAGCTACCACATAATTTAAATCAGATAATCTACTTACTATCTGCATAGGTCCCGTAAATCTAGCTTTCAAGGTGTGGCCAGGTATAGGTTCCTGCACCAACACCTTGTCTCCTGGATGGAAGGAGCGGAATTGTGCACTTTTGTCATACCTCTGTTTCATCTTACTTTGAGCTATCTTTAGGTTAGCCGTGGCTAACTCACGTGCCACCTGCAACCTTGAAGACGGGTTGTAGAGTGCTGAGCTTACGTCTTCTCCCATCCATCCTTCTTTGAGCACCCGAAGAGGACCTCGTACATTGTGCCCAAAGATCAGCTCAAACGGACTATACCCTGTAGACTCTTGCACCGTCTCTCGTACTGAGAATAGCAACAACGGTAGAGATTCATCCCAATCTGTCGGAAAGTGCATGCAAAAACTTCTCATCATTGTTTTTAATGTTTGGTGGAATCTTTCCAAGGCGCCTTGGGACTGAGGGTGATAGGCAGTGGATAAGTTGTGAATTATCCCTAACCTAGTTAATACTTCCCTAAATGCTTTGGCAGTGAAGTTAGTACCTTGATCACTTTGTATAGTTTTAGGAATGCCAAAACAAGAAATGAATTTTGTTAAAGCTTTGAGAATAGCTTTAGTATTGATACTACGCATTGGGATCGCTTCAGGATATCTGGTTACTTTATCCATAATTGTAAATAAATACTGATTTCCAGACTTTGACTTAGGTAGTGGACCTACACAATCTATAATTAAATCTGCAAAAGGTTCTCCATCAGCAGGTATGGGTTGGAGAGGTGCAGGTTTAATAGAATGTCCAGGTTTTCCAACTTGCTGACATTCTCGGCAACACCTAATATGATTCTTCACATCTTTCTTTAATGTTGGCCAATAAAATTCTTTTGTGATTCTATACAAGGTTTTTGTAATTCCTAAGTGACCTCCTGATGACGTATTATGAGCTATATTTAATATCTGAGGTCTATACTTGGTTGGAACCACTAACCTGTCGTATAATTGCCGGCCCTCTATCTCCTTACCAGTCTCAGTGCATACCAAATAATCATTTTTAACTTCATACTTGACTGGATGACCCAAAGAGGATTTACCCATGGCTGCCTCAAAAGTGAATTTTAACGAAGGGTCCTTACGTTGTTCCTCCCGGAAGGACAGTCCCTCGGGCATGGAAACAGAGACATCTGGCAATCCTGCAACCTGGGAATAGGAAGGCTTGATCGGGGTCTGTTCACTTGATTTACGAGACTCCGGCCGGTGTGTCTCATAAAACAACGTGGCTATTCCGAGATCGGAGTCGTCCAAGGATAGGTCAACATTCTCCCCAGACAACCCTTGGGATGTTGCCCGAGTTATGGCCAACACTGGAGAAGCATTAATCATTATAGGTTCAGGACACGAAGTAACAGTAGTAATGTTATTACCCAGTAATAACATGGCATTTTTCATGGGAAATCCTTTTGAGATACCTACAGTCAAGTACCCAGTGTAATATTTGCACTGTACATAAATTTTATGCAAAGGAACTGAATATATAGCTCCTCCGTAAGCTTCCAATAAAACTGAGGAATTCAAGGAAGTATTCTCTGAAAGGGGTAATATTCCTTCTCTGACAAGTGAGCAATATGCTCCAGTATCTCTAAAGGTATTTACTTTAGTTGGTTCTGAGTGTTCCTGAAGGGAAATAAGACTTTCGCAATAATAAGGGGCCATACCTTTTTCTACTTCTCTAGGGGACATGTTACTAGGGATATTAGAGATTTTCCCGATGGGTTGAGGTTTTTGGGGGCAGTTGGAACTGATATGACCTACTTTATTACACCTGAAGCAGACGACAGGCTTGCCCTTTACTCCCTGATGACGTTGCAAGTGGTGTCGTTCTGGCTGGTGCCTCTCTGGATATTGTTGTCGAGATGCTCCATAAGTAGTTTGCCTCTCCGCAGGGGGACCATATGTTGAGAAGCGTGGCTCACCAGGTGACTTGGTTGGATGTCGTAGACGCTCTCCCTCCGGCTGGCACTTCATTCTCCAATGTTGTCGATCTCTGCTCACGCCAGACTGTTGAAAAGAGAGACGGGACCGCTCGGACAAGGAGCGGTTCGTTTCGAAGGTATCAGCCAACCTGGCCGCCTCCAATGCAGTGGTTAAGTCACGATCCTGCAGAAAGACACGAACCTCTGGTCCCACAGACTCCAGCAGGTTATCAATCAGAATAAGCTGCACCAGCTCCTCAAAGTTAGAGACACCACTCGCTTTATACCAGCTGGTAAAAGCTTTGGTTTGCTGTCTCACAAAGTCCACCAGGGATTGACCAAGCTGCCGCCTGTTCAATTTGAAGGTCTTACGATATTTAGCTGGGATACATGTATATGCTCCCAACACTGTGGTCTTCACTACTTGATAATCAGAGAATTCAGCGTCAGTTAATACCGACGTAAATTCCTGTGCCTTACCCAATAATGCTGTATGAACCAACGCTGCCCAGTGCTGTTCCGGCCACCTCAAGGCTCGAGCCTGATTTTCGAAGCTTTCGAAAAATTGCTCTGGTTCGGCCTCATTGAAGCGGGGAACAAGCTGTACTGCTTTTTGTAAACTGAAATCGTTTACAGAATGCGAAAACTGCCTCCTTTCTCTTTCCCTATCAAATTCTTCCCTTGCGAATGCTCTCTGTTCCCTAGTTTGCTCAAGATTGATTTTTGCCAGCTGAAGTGCCAACGACGCTGATTCACCCTGAGACAACCCATGTGCACTATACTGACCATTTTGCTCCGTAGGTGTATCATCTTCCTCCTGCGAGAACATAGTAGTTTTTGCCCTAGCTCCCGTAGAGGGAGGAGTCTGATGTGCCATCTCTTCTTCAATAAGTATGTCAGCAATAAGTGAACGCAGTTGCGCAGCTGTAAGAGTGCGTTTATAGGGAATGCCAATGGAACGAGCAATTTGCCAACAACGCTGTAGAGACAATTTAGGTAGGTTATGCAAAGTATATGCCGACACCAGGCGTCTGACTCGTCTAGGTGGCATAAGTTATTCGCTATGCACAGTACGAATACCCCAACGTAACACGTTAATTTGCAGAACACGCTTAGCTATGCACAGTACGATTGCAGAATACCCATACAAGCAAAGCCGACTGCACACAAGATTGACCGTAGCGAAGCGAGCACACTGAACAAGCTAGTAGCGAGCTGTTGAACGATCACACAATAGCAAGGCTGATCATAAGCAACTGACACGCAAAATTTGTAAAGCGAAGCGAAACAGCAAGCTACACAATGTTCCTGCTACAAGCTTCACCCTAAGCTCAACCGTTTCTCTAAGTCCAGCTCTCGGACAGGCTACCCATATTACAACCTAGGATTTCAAATGGCCTGTTATCCCAGGTGTAATGGGAGCAAATAAACACAGTAGAAAAAGTTTAGACTTATATTATCCTTCACCAATTATAACAGCAATATGTACACTATGTACAGTGATAAATATAGTGCACTCCACGGAAAGCAAGGCAGAAATAGAAGCCACAAGATAGCAGACCGTGCTTCAACCAGCTCTAGAGTGGGAATGACAAGGGCAGACAGGAGAGCGGTATCCACATAACCTCTGCGATTGTCAATCCCACCTTCTTATTGGCTAGAACCTGGTCACTAGTTGAACGATGGGGCCCCATCATCAACTCTTAGCAACCTGGTTCGCTGGTTGGGGGAGATAGCCTGTAAATGAGGGTGTGTCCATGCGCCGAATAAAGGTTACGTACTCTTTGCATGCCACAGCTCTTTTAATTCTTCTCAATAAGATAGCAAGGTAGAAACTGGCACTCGAGTGTACAACGCCATGACATTAAAACTTACTAGTGTAAAATCATTAGCCATGTTAACATTTTGCAATTTGTGAATAAGATCAACATTGTTTATTATAAAAGTTTCAGAAATGTTGCCAAGCAATGGAGTTAATATTTTTATTAACCATTTTGACAGGGTATATGTAGCCGATCCAAAAGAGCTAATAATAGGTCTCACCAAAAAAACGAACTTGTGGGTTTTCATCAAACCTTACATATAAGGGAGTGTCACCAACCTCGCTAATGACTCATGAAAAATTAAACTCAATAGTGTGGTGGTGGTGTCTACAGAATTGGTTGCAACTTATCTTATGTGGGACAGATCATCAAACCTCTTGATGTTAGGATATCACAACATTGCTATTCAGTATGAACTGCCCAGGAATCAAATGCAATTTTCGGTCACATTAGAGTGTACAATAACACTGCAAATTGGTCAGAAGCCAGAGTCATTTTCCCTAGTTCCACTTGGCTTGAATGGAATATTGTGGAATTATCAATTGCAAAACATAAGTGTATAGTGTACAATAACAGTGGTAGCATGCTCAAATTAGATTCGTTTTTAGTTTAGGCTATTGTACATAGCCTAAAATTGGACTCTTATACTGTGCTGTAGTTCCACACCGAGAAATTAGGGCCTGTTTTCCTGCCTATTTTGATGGTTAGACCAGTGTCTGCCTTATAATCAAATGGGATACACAAAATATGGCCGCATCCCTTTGCATAAATTTCATATCTCTCCCTTTAAATGAGTCTCTTTAAATGAACCCATTTTCTAGAGGTGTAAAAAATTCCTAACATTTGCCAAATATATCATCATTTGGCATTTAAAGTCATTTATATTATATCATAGTCTAACCAAATTTTTAATAACTGTCATGTCACTAATGTTACGTTAGGGTATTTGTATGCCTGACGGCACTTCCTGCCCTCTGCCTCATTCAAGCAAAGATGCTTCCACTGATCGTATTTGCTTTAACCTTCTTTTTCTGAAACATTGTAAGCTCCTGATGACGTGTTGATTGCAAAACGAAAGGCATACAGCTATCATTCAACTCCCCCTATAGTTATTTTACACGCGCACACACGCACACACATCCACACCTAGCCAAGCACGTAAGGAAGCTAGAGAAAGTACAAAAGTTTGCAATAAGACTAGTCCCGGAGCTAAGGGGCATGTCCTACGAGGAGTGGTTAAGGGAAATCGACCTGACGACACTGGAGGACAGGAGAGATATGAGGGAAGAGGGATATGACTGCGACATATAAATTATTATAATCATGGGGGAGCGCTAAACCCTTAGTATTATTTAGCGCGTAGGGGGGTGTAAGGTATTCAGGCTCAATTCAGGGAACCGGAGCACAAATCCAATTCCCTAGATCAAGATCCCCTCACCAGCGCCAAGGAACCTCCCGTGAGGGAGCGACATATAAAATGCTGAGAGGAATCGATAAGGCGGACAGGGACAGGATGTTCCAGAGATGGGACACAACAACAAGAGGCACACACACCACCGGATGTCCTCGTATCAAGGTAAAACACCTAGCTCTGCTGGGTGCGTGATATATATATATATATATATATATATATATATATATATATATATATATATATATATATATATATATATATATATATATATATATATATATGGTGCCTAATGAGCCGAATTGGTCTAATAATCCGTATAAGTATACTTTTAGTGCCTCCACATAGATCATCTCAGATATGCGTGTACCTAGAGTAAATTACCACACTCTCTTGAAGATAAATGGCCACATTCCATATCCTGATACCCCGTCCAGAAACACTCCATGATTGCCAGTTAAATGGCGATGGCTGATGTGATGGTGAAATTATTCATGAACTTAAAGAAATTCTCACGAACCTGGAAGATAAGTCATTAGTTTCAGTCTCCTACGTAAGATACAGAAGAAAAGCTGAACGTGACGATGATGATAACTATGTGAGGGACGCAGCATCTGCAAGTGTCACTGAAACTTTAGATTTAAGCTTACATTTTTTTTAAAACAGAATCAATGAACATTTGAGACAAATACTTACACTGTACAAACATTGTGTTTGTTCAGTGTTGTTTAGCTGCAAAATTAAACATTGAACAACTATTATACACTAAAATATCGTTCTTTTTTCTTCAAATTCCATAAAACAGGTTTCATGGATTGCATTATTAAGGACGAACATTACAGAGTAAAACTAACACAGAAACTCGTTTCAGTTCCCTATACGTCAATCAATTAAAAAAATCCCAGATGATACAGTATTTCTGTATTTGACTCATTTTTAGTTACTCTGGCAGCTCTTTGGTTGAGTTGCAGAAATTCTAATATTCATTTGCGACTTTGTAAATTTATTGTTAAGTTGGTGTGAACTTAGAAATACTTTCATACAGAGTAAGATGGGAATACTTGGCCATCAAAGTAAATATGAGAACTTGTCTTTTAAAGTCGAAGTTTTGCTAACTTCCAAGTAGTTAAATGTGGATAAAGAGTCCTTAGAGTTATTTGTATTTCCACTGGGAATATACAGATGTACTGGTAGTTTCTTCTGACATTATTTGAATGTCTACGATATTTTTTTTTTTTTTTTGTATGACTGCTAAGGAAAATTTGCATTGCATTTCCTTTTAATATACAAATATTTAATATACAAATATATTTCCTAACATCCCTGTGGTTCATCTAAGTCTTCAGCATCCAACTGAGACCCCTTGTTGCTGTGTCCCATCTCTGGAACATCCTGTCTCTGTCCCTCTTAACTATACCTCTCAGTATTTTATATGTATTACATCGATATCTAAGCCAGAAGTTCTTGTTATCTTCTCTAGTGCTATACGATTTAACAATATTATTAGAGCCTGTCATACATCTTTGTCTTGCTAGGATCTTTTGGAGGTTTTGTAACTCTGGCTGTATTGTATGATGTCCCAGGATCTTTGTCATACTATAATGAATATAATGCGTAATCAGAATGGAATACTTTCATTCATATACAATGTTATCTCGTGGTCTAGGTATGTGCAATGCCATTTATACAAAAAAAATCATGCATATACCTGTGAAAGTAATTTTAAAGCAAGTTATAGTAGCCTCCTTGTGTGAGCTTCCATTAGAAACTTGCCGGAAGGCAGTCGAATACTTGGATACAGATTGTAATCTTCGATTAGCTTTGCAAACTGTCGAAGGATTTGTCATGGAAAGTTTGTTCGCAAAGTAAGGAAAACTTCTGTTTTGTGGTATATTTAACACATACGATAAAAGCCTAATTGTTTCTTTATTCCACTGTCTTTGCTAGAGGACATGGCTGTCACTGTGGTGATAGTGGGTAACATCACATCACGAAAAGAAAGATCTGCGGAACTTATAGCCCTTCAGTACTGTCTCTTTGTCTGACTTGTCCGGAGGAGCCTATTACCCTGAACAGAATGGTCACAAAAAGATATTGGTTAAACTTTAAATACTCTCACTCAAACACAGAGAAAACTTTTGAAAAATATTATGAGAAAGAGAATAAACTAGATACATGAGAGTGACGTCCATCTCATACAAAAGACAAGAATCACTGGTCTAAATTTATTTTGTCGCTTTGAAGTATTTGAGGAATCAGTAAGCAGCACTGCTGCACACTGTACTGACTGGGAAAAGTGCACAGCAATGCTGCTTCTGGACTTATATGAGGACTATGAGCCCAGGAGCCCGTTCTCGAGGCATATGACCTATTACTCAGAAGCTATCAACAAACGCGTCATGCCATGAGACGTAAACCCAAATTTACTGTTAATTTTGCCAAGAAAACAGACTGTCTTGCAAATGTTGTGTAGATGTGGATGAGAATGGATCAAAGTGCCCCTTGTTCATCAACAAGTTGATGAACAAGACGCACGTACACAACAGGGCTCTCAGTCGACAACAGGTGATTATTACACTGGAGACAGTAGTCGTTAAGAGGTAATTTTGAGGTGATCAGCCCTTTTAGAAGATGGTCAATCCCTTAACGTCAGGCCCTGATGCATCAGATCAGAAACTCATATACGGGCCCTTAGAAGGTGATCAGGCCCTGATGCATTAGATCAGACACTCATATACTGGCCCTTAGAAGATGGTCAGGCCCTGAGGCATCAGATCAGACAATCATATACGGGAGCTGGAAGTAAGGTGATGTTGCGTCAGATCACAACACAGGTGAACGGGTTCTACTAGTGAAAGCAAGTCATGCTAAACAATTATTAGCTAAGGAAAGAAAGAACCAAAATCCCCTTTACTAAGATACCGTAAAGTTGCTGTGTTAGAAATAAATAATATTATAAATATTACATAATACCGAAAAGCTGATGAGTATGACACATGTGCAGCACTTAGGATTATTCTATACTCCTGAAATCAACGTTTCGCCTGTGGTCCAGGAGATACGTTTCAACACTAATAATGCATAGGTGTTCTTACTTATCAACTGGTCAATATAATATTCCATTATATGGTACTTAATTCAATTGCATTTAATGCTTTGTGAGAAAGTTTACAAGTGTGTGTCAGCAGACACACAGGCTGACAGCTGGACACAGCTGGAAACTGTGGTCACCGCCAGTTTTTCCTCAGCAAGAACCACCTGTAAAACTTGCTCGCATTACGAGTGTCCCTGCAGGAAGGACTAAGACCTTCGTGAAAGAAAGGCAGCCTGCGTCTTGCAACTACTGCAAGAAAAACTGGCACGTCAGAGTGCTGGAAGTTTCAGAGGTAGTTCCAGTAACTCGGGGAGTAGTTGTGACTGCTGCTCACCCTGCTTCATCTCTAGGAAAATAAGGACATGTTGTTTTCCCATATAACTAGCCTATTGTTACTATGTCTTAACAATCACAATGACTTAACAGAGTCGTGTTAAGAGGTTTCGTGCTCTCACTTAAAGCGAAGTTTCTGGAGCTTCACTGAGTTGTAGTGGTGGTACTCACTGATTTATTGTGATGGTGCTTAACAAATTACTGTAGTGGTGATCACAGTGGTGTGGTGATCAGAGTAATGTGTGTAAATTGTTTTGTTCAAAAATTGTATTCATAAAGTTACGTAGTCAAAGTTTTCTTGCGAGTTTTGGTGCCCCAGTGACCAGGGGTTGACCTACATCATTTTTGACACCTGAATCAATGTCACGTATAAAGAACATTATAATTATTGTTCATGGGAATTTTATATTTCTGTCTCTCCCTAAAAGCATTTGGGATCTTGAGATGTAAGTTCCTGCGAACGAGCGAAAATTAAAGGATATATGTGTGGGGTGGGGGGGAGGGGGGAAGGCGCAGCTACATGAACACACTGCCCTGAGTGTCATTTCACTTTGGCTACACACCTACAGTAATAGTGCATTCACATTATATTACATAGAGATAGTGCATTCGCATACGAGATTTGTCTTTCATGAGGTAATACTAAGTATACTATTTTCTGCACGATCGGTTTGTTCCATTAGGACTGCTTGTGATCTCTGGAAGGAGTTGGTCTACTTGAATTCTTTTAACTGAACAGCTGCCTCGATGAACTTTGGTTCGTGAGCTCCTACAGCACATCTCAAGCATTCTGGAACAATCTCCTTAACTAGTTCACTGAATACAGTGCACGAGGACAGAAATGCAGATAATGCTGCCTCTTGTTGCCTTGCACATCCCTATACCTCCCAGTCACACTGGAAGAGTTTCTTGAACCCACTGGTAATCTTCCAGTTAAAGATTCAGTGCCTTCATAAAGACAGATCTCAGGAGTGCGTCATATTCACTAAGTGTTGGGACGTCGACAGAGGGTACATACCTTAAGAAGTTAGTCTTGACAAAATTAAACACCTTGTGAGGAGATACAAGGAATCATGAGCATCCAGATCACTTATTCTCTCCTTCATCCTCTTCAGGTCATTCATCTTATTCTTCTAGGACTGTGTCGATGGCCTGATAACCCAGCAGTGCTCCCAGTAGGATACGTTCGGAAGGGGTGGTAGTTGAGCTTCAAGAAAGATTGTTCGCACAGCTGTAATTATATCCTGGCGTACTGAGATGATTTCACACTTCGAAGGATTGAGGATGATTCCCAAAGTTTCTCCCTGTTACTTCACCAACTGAAGTTCCTCTACCAGGGACTCTTCCATACCTGCCAGGTACCAAATATTGAGCCTTGCGCAAGCTGGAAGTTCTCTTACGAATGGGTCTTCCTACTAAATACCCTCTGATGAGGTGAATTCAGGGGGCGAGGTGTAATGAGGAAAAATGTTTATAAAATCGAAAAAATGCGATGAAAAAAAATCTTACAGAAAAATAGTGTATAAATTTGGTAACATATCGGTGCAATCCGTTTATTCGCATTATTTTCCTAAGTCTTTCTACAGTTATTATATCATTATGTCCGATGACACCCAGCGTGTTATTTTCGATATACATGTATTTGTATTGACTCACGAAATCGTAATGACACGATTGGTAACGCAACGGTCAGGAGTTTTGAGACACACTGACCGCGAGTTCAAACCCCTCCCGTGGCATGGTTTTATATATTTGTATTGTTTTTCTATCCAATATCTTTTCAAGCTACTAGAGCGAGGAGCAGCTTCTGCGGGTCAGTTACACATGTAATCCCGGTGAGGTGGTGTGTCGCTCGCTGCTCCTCCTAATTACATTGACTGGCATTTTTCTTCAGCTGAAATCTTGCCACCAGACAGGAAGGGACACGAGGAGGAGCAGAATTAGCGGAAACTCTTTGTTTTATACTGGGTAGAGACTGAGGAAGGGAAGGACTGCTGGCTCATCATCTAACATGACCAGATGTAATTTTTTATTTTCTCTCAAAAAATAAGTTATTCTATTGGTAAAATTTTCTTCATTATTTATGAATAGATTGTTATTATTTTTGTGTATTCTTATTTTTGGGCAAAGTTCATGAAGCTTCTAATATACACTTTTTACACATTCCTGCCTCTCTATGGAGGTTCCCTGATGCTGGTGAGGGGCTTTTGATCTAGGGAATTGGATCTGTGCTCCACTTCCCTGAATTGAGCCTGAATGTCTTTCTTCCCCCCCCCCACACATACGCTTTATAATCCCTAACGGTTTGGCGCTCCACTAAATAATAATAATAATAATAATAATAATAATAATAATAATAATAATAATAATAATAATTAAAATAATAATCATAATCATAATAATAATAATAATAATAATAATAATAATAATAATAATAATAATAATAATAATAATAATCACATTCATAGTTTACAATAAAAAAATCTATAAAATCGAATATTATCGAAAATTTCATGTCGAATCCTCCTCCCCTCGTACATGTTCGCAATTTTTTTTTTAATAACCAGCTGAAATAACTGGGAAAGGACTAAGCAAGTGATGTGGAACATCTGTCAAGACCACATCTCTTTTCACCAGGTTAAAAGCATTCCTAAAGTCCAGTTTGACCTTGGCCTTGTCTTCTGGTAAGTCACTGGTTTAGGCCCTTGCTGCACGAGCTCCCGCTTCACAGACTTGATAGACCCCAAAACCAAGTTGATTTAGCTGAAATATGTTAGTGGCTTCTGAGCTAATGTTTGTTACTGCTGCTTCGGCAACGACGACGAAGAGTGTTACCAACAGCAGTGGGTCTAATTACCCCATTCTTCTTTTTCAAAGCACATAATGATGCTCTGAAAAAGAAAGGTTTAATTTCTTGAGAAATCTGCCCCACCAGACAGTTGTTGCTGAAGGTTGTTAACTCAGAAAGGAGAACTAATGTAGCTGTGCCAAGCTCTGGATTTACCATCTCTTTGGTGTGTTTTGGTTGTATTCTAGTGTAACCTCCTGCACATCCTGCTGGAAATGACACTGTCGCTTTATAAACTTCTGATTCAAGCAAAAGTAACTATTCAGTTTTGATGAATGGTTTTGAAAACCGACAAACTGAAGAATTGAGACACTTACGCAATATATCGGAATCTTGATTGAGGAAACGTTTCGCCACACAGTGGCTTCGTCAGTCCAATAGAAAGCAGAAAGGTGTAAGGAGAGGAAGAGTTTGAGGTAATCAGTCCCTCACCCTGGAGTCGATGTGTTCAGTCCATCAATCTTGTAGAATGTACAGCATAGGGCCGTAGACGTGGCTTACATACTATAGTGAGGTGAGGTGAAGCAGGCGGAGGCGGGGTCATAGTGGTACCATCCACTAGTCGAAGTAGGCCTTCGTCCAAAGGTTGCACAGGTTTCGAAGAATTCTTTGTATCAAGATCCCATGATGATGCAGTGTCTGACATGGGATCTTGATACAAAGAATTCTTCAAAACTTGTCCAACCTTTGGACGAAGACCTACTTCGACTAGTGGATGGTACCACTATGACCCCGCCTCCTCCTGTGTGGCGAAACGTTTCCTCAATAAAGATTCTCATATGCTGCATAAGTGTCTCAATTCTTCAACTGTCCAGTGATTTGATCATCATGTGGATTGTTGTTATTGACTCTGGTCTCCCGGGTTGTGTGCTTCTCTCACCGCAGCTGAGGAGGTTGCCATTGGAGTTTTCATCAGCCTGTGGAGGCTGTGAGCTGCTCTCTGCGGTAAGCATATGTGATCCAGCACATCCATTGTGTGCGAGGAATAAGGTCACTCCTATTGAGTGCCTGATGTGCTTCACACACCTGACATGAACTTTTCTCTCACTGTCAGGTGCACTATTTCCCTGGCTTTGTGGCTGGCTGGCTGCGACATCTACAATACTTCAGTTTGTCTGGTTAACCCGAGCTGGAGAGAAAGAACCCATGTGGGTGAAGGCAAATTCCACGAGTGGTTCGTGGTGGGGGAGGAGGAGGAGGGTGGTGGGGAGAGCGTAGTCCCAGATGTTGTGTTTGGCGGCTTCACGGCTGTATGGGAGGAGAGGTAGGGGTGGAGAAATGGAGGCGACACACCCTGGGCAGGCTGGCCTAGCTAGCTATGTCTAAGATGACCGCTCTCCACACTACACAACACACCGCTATACACAATACATGCCACCCTTACCCCCTAAAAAACAATCATTGTGCTATCTGAACATGTTCGCACGATATGTGCGAACATATATATATACATATATATATATATATATATATATATATATATATATATATATATATATATATATATATATATATAT